>NC_080183.1:3107408-3214908 GCF_950295315.1 Erinaceus europaeus
GGGGAGGTCTTTTTTTTTTTTTTTTAATTCTCGGTTGGATGCAAAAGCCCCAGGGGGGTTGAAGTACTTACTAAGACAGGACTATGGAGGTTTGAGGTTACTGGAAGTTTCCGTATTGGCCCCGCTCTTCCAGAAGACTTAGAAGAATTGAAAACACGGCCTTGTGGCATCCGGGAAGAGCAGGGGAGCCCTGGGGAAGAGTCCTCCCAAGCTCTGGGAATCGCCTGAGAGTGGTGGTTCTGCTCTGGAAGCTCCCATGAAGCTTGGCCACAGAGCTGGGAAAAGTCATGTGTGAAGCAGAACGCAGTCTGGGTGACCCACGCCATGCCCCCCACCCCCACGCTCCCTGTGGATGCCAGGGGGCACTGTCTCCACTGCTTGTGGGGCCGGGTCGGACCTGCAGGGGACACCGGTCTGCAGCTGGGCACCAGGGCCATCACGGGCACTGCTGAGGGCCAGTCATCTTTCTCTTGTTGGATTTCATTTTTCTCCAGTTGCTGGGGCTTGGTGCCAACACTACAAATCTACCACTCCTGGTGGCCATTTTTCCTTTTTTTTTTCTTTCCATTGTTTATTCCTTAAGAAAGAGAGAAATTGAGAGGGAAGAAAGAGATAGAGAGGGAGAGAGGGAGAGATAGACACCTGCAGCCTGCTGTGAAGCTCCAGCCCAGGAAGGCCCTTGTGCAAGTCCTTGTGCTTAGTGACAGGGCACACCACTACCCAGCCCCTCTCTTCATTTATCTAGTTTTGTCATCATGGGGGCCTCCGCACTCCCGGCTGACTCTTCTGTTCAGACAGAAGGAGATCAACTGGGGCTGTCTCTCCCTCTTCCTCTGCCTCTATCCAGATGAAAATCTTAGTCTGGCAGTGAAAAGATTATACAAGAGAGAGACCCCAGCTCTGCAAACAAAAGTTAATTTTTTTAGTGATTAGAGCAGTGAAATAAGTATTCCTTCATCTTTTTAAATATTTCTTTATTTATTTCCTTTTGTTGCCTTTGTTGTTTTATTGTTGCCATGATTTTTGGATAGGAGAGAGAGAAATGGAGAGAGGAGACGAAGACAGAGAGGGGGAGAGAAAGACAGACAATTGCAGACCTGCTTCACCATCTGTGAAGCGACTCCCCTGCAGGTAGGGAGCCGGGGGCTCAAACCAGGATCCTTCTGCCAGTCCTTGCGCTTTGTGCCACCTGTGCTTAACCTGCTGCACTACCACCCTACCCCTTCCATCATCTTTTTAAGTTAATTAGTTTATTTACTATTGCATAGAGAGTGTAAGAAACTGAGAGGAGAGGGAAAGACAGAGAGGAAAAGAGACGGAGAGACACCTGCAGCCCTGCCTGCTTCACCACTCATGAAACTTCTCCCCTGCAGGTGGGGACCAGGGACTTGAACCCTGGTCCTTGTGCACTGTGATGTGCTTAACCACGTGCAACACTGCCTGGCCCCAGTATTATATCATCTCCCCCCCATTTTATTGGCTAGGACAGAGAGAAATTGAGAGGGGAGGGGGGAGGGAGACAGGGAGGAAAAGATAGGCAGCTGAAGAAGGGCTTCACAGACCAGCCTGGTGCCTCCATCATGGGCATGATGAACCCATGAAACAGAAATACACTAAGCGCTGTAAGTGAAAGCTCACTGGCTAGTGTGCTCACTGTGTCAGGCGTTCAACCCTGCCCGCACTCAGCTTCACTGGAGGAACCATCCTGCTGATGTGTCTGTCTTTCCCTCTCCCCTCCTCTCTTTCTTTCTATAACATCAGCCCAGATTGGGCATCCACAGTCACAAGGGTGAAGCGGGCGCAGGAGCTCAAACCTGGGTCCTTTCAGTTGGTAACGTATGTGTTCAACCAGGTGGGCTTAGTTTCACTAAACTGAATGAAAAAGCACTCTGGAGCACCGAAACCATGCAATCAGTAGTCCCAGACTGGTCGTGAAAACAGGTTAAGTGCACATAGTAAAAAGCACAGGTTAAGTGCACATAGTACAAAGCACAAGGACCAGTATAAGGATCCTGGTTCGAGACCCCGGCTCCCCACTTGCAGGGAGGTTGCTTCACAGGCGGTGAAGCAGGTCTGCAGGTGTCTGTCTATCTCTCCCCATCTGTCTTCCTCTCCCCTCTCAATTTCTCTCTGTCCTATCCAGAAAAGAAAAAAGAAAAGAAATAAAATTTTAAAAATGGCCACAGGAACAGTGGATTCATAGTGCAGGTACCAAACCCCAACGATAACCCTGGAGACAGAAAAAAAAAAAAAACAGAATAAAATAAAACATTTAATTTAAACCCTGGGGAGAAATCTCAAAAAGAATGACTGTATTGGCATCCTATCTGCAGTAATCGTAGCAGTTACTGAGAAGTATTAAGGAGACCTAAAGAAATCAGAAGCTGGGAGTCGGGCGGTAGCACAGTGGGTTAAGCGCATGTGTCGCAAAGCACAAAGACCGGCGTAAGGATCCCGGTTCGAGCTCCCAGCTACCCACCTGCAGGGGAGTCACTTCACAGGCAGTGAAACAGGTCTGCAGGTGTCTATCTTTCTCTCTCCCTCTCTGTCTTCCCCTCCTCTCTCCATTTCTCTCTGTTCTATCCAATGACAGCAACAATAATAACTACAACAATAAAACAAGGGCAACAAAATGGAATAAATAAATATTTTTTAAAAAGAAAGAAATGGGAAGCTAAGCTATACCATGTTCATGGATCAAAGCTCCAAGGTTGTTGTAATATCAACTGAACACTACCCTGGTCACCTTCTAATTAAGAAGGAAGGGAAGGACAAACCACATCTATGTACATATCAAGAACCTAAAATGCTTAATGAGGTCTTGACAGATGGGACCAAACGGCTGTCACTTGCTTTATGAGATTTCATGTCTCACCATCATTTAGCAAGACGGAGATGGTGCAAGAAGTAATGCAGAATTCAGCAATCTGAAAGAAGATTGAGAAATAGCAGGATGGGGACTATGGTAAGATGGTGCCCATATCAGCCAGAGCCGAGCTGTGCTCAGGTTAAAATAATAAATGAGTAAGTTGAGAAAAAGACCTCGCTTATGTCGCTAATAGATGCTTTACAGAAATTTCTCAGCTGGACCGAATGTAGGAAATTGAGTCTTCTCAGCAAATGAAATATGCCCATGGAAATAAAACTAAGCCTAACCCTTTGGTCTTACTTACCCTACCAAATTTTAATTTAACACAGGATCTGAAACTAAAATGGTTGCTTAATGGCTGGACTTTTCTGTTCTCTGAGGATGAGTAGAGCTTAAAAAGAGCACAGCATGTGCTATCCATAAATAATTAGACTTCATTAAAGAAAATTTACCTTGACCAGCTGGAAAACATGAGGGTATCACAAGTACATGTGACCACTTGGCCCTTTGAAAGGCTGAGGTCATTCTCACCAGCAAAGCCCAATACCGAGATGCTACAGAGCTCCCGTTCTAATACTTGTGGGATGTAACCAAACAGGGGTGCTCTGGAAAAGGTAAGTGACTTTTAATTTAAGTATACACCTTTCATTTGAACTTGTAATTCTGATCTTAAGCATTTGCCCAAGAGAAATAAAGGCCTGTAGCTTAGAGTCTGCAAGGTAGATCAACAAGGAAGATGGGTGTTTTGTTGGCCATAGGTCCCAGGCTCCAGCCTGGCCTACAACCACATGAGAGGAAGCTTTAGTGCTGTGCCATCTTTCCCTCTCTCCCTTTGTCTGTCTGTCCCTTTCTTTCTCTTTCTATCTGAAAAAAAAGAGAATTAATTTTGAGTGGTGAAGACTAGCTGATGACGAGAGAAAGAGAGAGAGAGAGAGAGGAAGAGAAAATGAAAATGAAAATGAAGTGCATATGCCTTCACACAACTCTTTACAAAAATATCCACAGTAACTTTCTTCATTATTGTGAAAAGCTGGAAATATCCCAAGGGTCCGTCAGCAGGCAAATGGGTAAGAGAATCAGGATACGACAAAGTGGCCTTCAGAAAGAAAACCGAGTGAAGTACCAATACATTCTATAACAGGGCTGGATCTCCCAGACACTTACGCTGAGTGAAAAACACCACCCAGAAAACAGGACACACTGTACCATTTTATTTATGTGAAATTCGAGAAGAGGCAAAACGAATTGATGGTGAAAACTCAGAAGAGTGTTCTGCTCCAGTTGGGAAGGGGGGTAGGGGTGGTGATTACGAGGAAAGAAAATATGGAATTTGTGTGAGATGGCGATGTTGTGTGGTGTGGATTACAAGGGTGTTTTCATTTGTCAAAACTCGTCAAATTGTGCACTTAAGATCTGCTCGTTTCAAAGTATGTAAATGATATGTAAAATATTGTGAGTGAAATCTGAACTTGAGTTAGTAAGCTTGCTTTTCACAGTAGTATGATTTTGCAATTCTGAACCCGCTTTCTGTGTGTTGTAGACTAGAGCAAGAAAGTAAGTCCATACAGGGTAATGGCAAACAGATTTCTCTCCACAGTGAAAGCAGATATGGAGACAGAGAGGAAGAAGTCCACTGCTATTGTTGTATGTGCTTGGGCGTAGAGAAGGAAGTCAGTACCTTCTGAAAGGAATGGACATGTGGATTCCTATTTATGCAGGCCGCATGCTGTACATACAGCTAAAATAACTTTAAATGTGTTCTTCAAACAGCAAGTCATCACTAACTGAAGGCGGATGAGTGTTTTGTGAAAGGGTCTAAGGGACAGCCCACGGAACACCTCACAGTGTGAAAGATCCAGAGAAATTGTCAAAGAGAGATCAGCCCTCAATGATTACAGGTTCAACAAACAGTGAATAGAATTCCAAGAGGGATGGGAGTCGGGCTGTAGCGCAGCGGGTTAAGCGCAGGTGGCGCAAAGCACAAGGACCGGCATAAGGATCCCGGTTCGAACCCCGGCTCCCCACCTGCAGGGGAGTCGCTTCACAGGCGGTGAAGCAGGTCTGCAGGTGTCTGTCTTTCTCTCCTCCTCTCTGTCTTCCCCTCCTCTCTCCATTTCTCTCTGTCCTATCCAACAATGACAACAACAATAATAACTACAACAATAAAACAACAAGGGCAACAAAAGGGAATAAATAAATAAAATAAAATAAAAGAATTCCAAGAGGGAGAGAGAGAAATATTATAGGAAAAGTAGCAGATAAAAACATCTGTAAACTAAAAGAAGATATAGTTCTTGAATTTGATGGAGAATACTTGAAATAATGCATTGACACCTAGACAAGTTTGCAGGGAAAGAAAATGATATGGATTTCATTTGAAGAAAGTTAAGAAGATTGGACCAAAATAGAAAGAACAGGAAAAGGAGGAGGAGGAGAATGCTTCAAGGTTTTTAGGGAAAGAAACTAGAATTTTTAACTCAAGCAATTATTATTCAATATTGCTAGCTTCATAATAACATAGATAGAATGAGAGTTTCCTGTTAATATATCACTCCTGAAGGAACTGAGGAAAGATTAATTAGGTGCAATTAAACCGAAAATAAAGACTTCTGTGATTAAAAGATAACTATAAGCAAAGCTAAAAGAAAGATGAAGAATGGAGTTAGGTAGTTGCAAAGCATATGTATAATCTGTGTGTGTGTGTGTGTATTTGGTTACTATGATTTATATTTTGCATATAAAATCACTAAGCTATATAAAATAGCATAATGGAAAAATTGGGAAAGTAGTCCTACTCACTAGTTCCCAGAAATTTGCAAATGAAAGTAAGTGACAATATTAAAACAGTTTCTTGAAATTTCACGGTAGGAGAGTCTGCCATTTACAAGAATCTGACAGTCCCAAGTGTCAGTAAGAATATGGGGGAAATGGAAATCTCTGAAATTAAAATCTATAAATGGCAACCACTGTGTTGAGCTACTAGGCCAAGGCTTGTCACTTGGTAGCCTATGTGTTCAATGGCCTTCCTGTAGGTACACTGAGGCCCACAGCAAATATTGCTGGAAATGTACAGGGAGGGAGGTGCAGTGATACTCACTGGAGTACTGTCTATAACAGAGTGAAAATAAACTACTAGCACAACCTTAAAAGAGGAAGGGACTGGTAACGTCATGTTAAATAACACAGAAAGATTAATAACATACCATGTATCAAATTCATGGAAGATAATGCAACAGTTGACAGAAATAGAATAGCTTTGGGAGTGGAATTGCAACTATCAGGTGCATCGACACAAAACTTCAGCACCTGTATAACTGAAGGCTACTTCTATGTAGTTAAAGCAGAAAACAGAAAAGAGAACAGAGCTGCAGAAAGGAATGTCTCAAGGAAGAGAAGAGAGGAAAAGAGATTGGGGGGCTTGAGGGTGAGTCCGTGTGAATAAGAGAGGCTGGGCTAGCCAAATCCTCAATCTTTTTTATCTTTCTAGAAAAAAGGATTGGAAGAAAATTAAGCATACTATTCACATGTGTCAACTTTGCATCGTGCAAATACCTGTGTCTATCTTCTTGTTGTTTGTATCCTTTATATATTTTGTATGTTTTATGAATAAAAAATGGAACTTTTCAAAAAATAATGGCATGCTTGTTGAGTGACAGCTAGTTACTCTAGAAGATATATATGAATAAGAACAAATAAGAAAAGGGGGCTAAAACATGGATGGGGAGAATGTGACCAATTCCAGAATCCCAGAGATGGAAGGAAAGAGGGTCAGAGAAGAACGAACATACATGAGGCCTCATTCTATGCAGGATGGTTCGATTTTTAAAAACAGATCAAAATTTTAAAAAATGCCTAAAAGTTTTATCTTTGTAAATTCTAGTTGTTTGGTAAAAAAAAAAAAAAAAAAACCTCTCTCTCTCTCTCTCTCTCTTTCTTTCCATCTCTTAATCCTCACTGAGATTTCAATACTCTAGGCTGGCTTTTTTTTTTTAAATAAAAAGAGTCAGAAAGAGAAAGGTAAAACAAGCACCAGACAATTTCCAGACAAAAATGTCCTTTAAGAATGACCTTTTCATGGGCATACATTGTAAGGATAGTGCCTTAGTGGCAAGCCTGGTTGAATGCACATGGAACACTGTGGAAGGACCATGGTTCAATCCCCCAGACCCCACCTGAGGGGGGAAAGCTTCATGAGCAGTAAAGCAGGGCTGCAGGCGTCTCTCTGTCTCCCTCCTCCTCTCCATGACCTGCCCTTCTCAGTCTCTGTGTTTTTATCCAATAAATAAATAAAAAAGAATAATCTTTCTACATATGTGCATTTGACTTCTAACTAAAAGTACTTTGAATGAATGAAACACCTTTCAAAAGGTTTTCTTTCTTGATTTTTTTAAAAGATAATTTCAGCAAATGCTTTTTCTCATATTTCTTTTCATTCCTGGGTTGCCTGGCTTTCTCAAGAAACAATCGCTTTAATTAGTTGTGTTAGTGAAAAAAAAGGGGAAAGGGTATTTGGCATATCCACCAGACCTAAGAATGCATACCCACACCGAGACAGGGAAAGGTATGTACTAGCAAGCCATGAAGAATGCAGACCATACTCAAAAGAATTTTGCTGTCTTCCGATCTGATATGATAGATATATACAGGCAGATGACAGATGATGCTAGATAGAAAGTACATAGATAGATAAATAGATAGATAGATAGACAGACAGACAGACGGGAGATACTTTATATCTTAGTTTTTTAAAACCTAATTTTGAGGATGCTGCTGGTGGTCATGGCAGTAGAGTTGATGATGAAGGAAACAGTAAGACTATGTGCTGTTAATTAACATATGTTGTTATAATATATATGTGTGACCCGAGACACAGAGGCTATGTCCAGATGGCTAACTCCTCACTTGTGCCTACATCTCTGATTTCAAATCTCAACTTCATAAACCCGAATCGTTGGTGAAGGCAGGTCTGTGGTCATGCTTTCCACCACCCCAAGAAGGGCAGTGCACATGGGATCCACAGAGAGCTCTCTGGACGATGGGGAGTGGGGCTTCATTCACATCTCAGCATTGAGAAATAAAAGCCATGACACCAATAGTAGAGAGAGCAAAGAGGGGACATGGAGTGGTGGACACACCACAGGCATCGCACCATGAAGTTCTCATAGACGTCCGGCATGGTCCACCCCCTTGCTCTATTTATTGGAAATATGTATGTAATGTGTCTATACATCTTTAAGATACCGACGTCTACCTCTGAAGGGCCTTTGGACTTAGTCATCTGTTTACATAGCATAGCCAAAACACTTCCGAAGACTGCAGATAGAACTACAGAGACTAAGCACAGGTGGCACAAAGCGCAAGGACTGGCATAAGAATCCCGGTTCGAGCCCCCCGGCTCCCCACCTGCAGGGGAGTCGCTTCACAGGCGGTGAAGCAGGTCTGCAGGTGTCTGTCTTTCTCTCCCTCTCTCTGTCTTCCCCTCCTCTCTCCATTTCTCTCTGTCCCATCCAACAATGATGACATCAATAACAACAATAAAAACAAGGGCAACAAAGGGGGATAAATAAATAACTAGATAAATAAATAAAATGCTTTGAAAAGAACTACAGAGATAACAACAAAGTTCTGACCAGACTGGTTTAATAAGCGACCGTGCACTGTAAATCCACACTCACCCAGTTCAGCACCACTCCAAAGGGCCTCAGAAGTGCCTCAACTCTCCTCTTTGTGCTCAGTCCTCTCTGAATGAGGAATGCCTGGTCACAGGAGAGTTAGTGATTCCCAAACAGGAATCCAGCACATGGTCAAAATTCTCCTGCCGACTGCACCCCCATCCGCTCCGCCCAGGACTATGGGGAGGATGGCTTCTTCTTCAAATCTTGCAGTATATTTGTGTTCAGGTTTCCAGAATTTTGTAAACCTTGTAGCAATTCTGTGGTTTCATACTTCAGACCCTGAGCGCTGGGCCCTCCAGCAAGTTTGAATGGAATTATCGCCTTGCTTAGGAGGGATCTAATTCTTATTATTTAAAGTGCTGTTGGCAGCTGACACATTGAGAAAATTATCAAAATATAATTTAGCTGGCATTTGGGTAGGGAAAAAAAAAACCCTATGCTTGCTGTCCATCGTTGTAACACACAAAGAGGTATTTCTCATCTAGAATAAAACACCAAGAAACCAAACTGTGTCTTACCTGAAAATCTTTATTCTGCAAATGTGTGTAATATCTCCTAATTACCAAGTTGCATGAGGGGAGAAATTAGAAGCCTGTGTGGATTTCTAACAAAACATTAGAGTGCCAAGCTTCCTGGGGAATCCCAACAGAGTCTGCCTGGCTGCTTCGCGGGGGCAGAATGGAGCTTATCAAGCCTGTGTCCCCACTGCCCCCTGGACATTTCTCCCAAGATGTCACCTCAGGCTCCACCTGTCAGAGTCCAACATGTCATCTGCCTGCACTGAGGTTGCTCTCCCTGCCATCACCGGGCACCTGATTTCTTCCTCACTGGGAGGCAGAGCAAAGGGCCAGGGGTGGGAGTCGGGTGGTAGCACAGTGGGTTAAGCGCACGTGGCGCAAAGCTCAAGGACCAGCACAAGGATCCCGGTTCAAGCCTCCGGCTCCCCACCAACAGGGGAGTCGCTTCACAGGCAGTGAAGCAGGTCTGCAGGTGTCTGTCTTTCTCTCCCCCTCTCTGTCTTCCCCTCCTCTCTCCATTTCTCTCTGTCCTACCTAACAATGACATCAATCAGAACAACAATAACTACAACAATAATAAAAAAAAAGGGCAACAAGAGGTAAAATAAATATTAAAAAAAAATTTTTAGAAGCATTGTTCTTTTTTTTTAATGATTTAGTGTTTATTTTTGTAAGAGAAAGAACACTCGGCTCTGTCCTTGGTGGTGCTGAGGACTGAACCTGAGACCTCTTGAATACAGCTCCTGTGTGCTACCACTGCACAGTCTCCCTGTGCCATGCTCTTCTTTAAGAGAGAACCACGTTATAAGTCTGTGTAAAAATGGACACAAAAACTCCTGCACCACCATGGAAACTCCTCTTTGATGGCAGAAAGGGGCAGAGAAGAGCAGCGTCCCCAATGTCACTAAATGGATTGTGGTACCTTAGAAGAAAAGGCCAAGAAATCAGTACAAGCATTCCCTTTCTCTCTCTCCCTCTCTCTCTCTCTCTCTCCCCCCCTTTCTTTCTTTTTACTTTCTTTCAATATTCATTTATTCATTTTAATAAGAGCTATATAGAGAATAATACAGCTGGAGAGAGACCAGAACACTGCTTAGCTCTGGTTGATGGTGGTGCTAGGGACTGAACCTGGGCATGAGAGCCTTTTGCAGAACTGTTATGCTATCTCCCCAGCTTCCTTCCTTCCATCCTTCCTTCCTTCCTTTCTTCCTTTCTGTCTTTCTTTATTTCTTCCCATCAGGCTTTTCATTCACTGAGTCATTCATTCATTCACTGGGCCATCAATCCAGCCACTGTTACTCAGAGACCACTCCAGGCAGGTGAGACCCGGATGTGAACAAGACAAGAATTTGCCTCTGCCCAGAACCTCTTTGGCTTTGTTCTGGGAAGTGAACTTGTGAGTGAACAAGTGAGAATACCAAGTCATTTTCCTCTTGATAAGGGCAAAGCAGAAATGAACTGATCAATTAGATCAAGACCTGAGTTCACACGATGAACCAAACCCATCCCAGATGGGGGTAAGAAGAGGTGAGTGCTGGAAGAGGCGTGAAGATTTAAAAGGACTCAAATGGCGAGCTTTGCATAAGGAGCAGGTCAAAGACTAGTGCTATGGACGAAAGAGAGAGAGAGGAGGAGAGAGAGAGAAGGAGAGGGAGGGGGAGGGGAGAGGGAGAAGGAGCGAGAGAGGGAGAGAGAGAGGGAGAGGGAGAAAGAGGGAGAGAGAGAGAAGCTAGTATTTGCTAGTGTGATGAACCCAAGACCAAGGGCAGTGAGGGTGAACTATTGGACTCCCATCAGTGGGATTTGAATCTTATTCAGATTGATGTCAATAACTCAACAGCTCATTGGCACTTTCAGTAGCGCATCAATTTCACTGGAGACCACTGGGTAGTAAAATCCAGCCCATAATTCTATCGCAGAAGTGGCATCCTCCATATGGTCCAGACTTAACTCCAGAGCACAGTCCTACCTAAAGAGGTATGGAAATCATGCCCTTTCAGGAAATGACTAAACAAACTCAGAATGTCAGCCCAAGGAACAAAAGACTCAAGAGAGGCACAAAATAATGTCTAGGATTCCAGAAGAGCTCTCCTGGGAGACAAAGGACAAAACAATGCTTAAAAACCAATTAGGTTCAGAAGGAAGGCTCAGAAAAATGACATTTTGTCTGCTAGTTACAACCTTCCAACAGTTAGCCCAAACCAGGTCCAAAGAGGAAACAGTTCCCGAAAATAGGGAGCTTTCTGAATCTTGGAAGAGGTCCAGTGGAAGCCCGGGGAACAGGGTGGGAATTTCAGATCTTAATACTGTGTTATTCTATTGCTTTTTCTCCTTGGGTATAGAAAACTGCTTCCAAAGTCATCCTTGGAGAGAAACTTCAAATTACAGCTACCAGATTATCCAGACAACAACGACACAAACTTGTACTAGAACTTGTCTGTTTTAAATAGAACCCTCTTCTTCATCAGACGTGAATTCCACCAAATATAGTTAAAAAAAAAAAAAAAAAAAAAAAAGGGGGAGAGAAGAGAAAGGCCTTGGGCGGCAGGAGGAGCACAGTGGGTTAAGTGCACATAGTACAAAGCGCAAGGACCCACACAAATATCCCGGTTCGAGCCCCCCTGATTGCCCACCTGCAGGGGAGTCACTTCGCAGGCGGTGAAGCAGGTCTGCAGGTGTCTCTCTTTCTCTCTCCCTCTCTGTCTTCCCCTCCTCTCTCCTCAATTTCTCTCTGTCCTATCCAATAAAGATGGGAAAATGGCCTTCAGGAACAATGGTTTTGTAATGCTGGCACTGAGCCCCAGCGATAACCCTGGAGGCAAAGAGAGAGCAAGAGAAAGCGAGACCTTATCTGAAGATAAAGCTGTAGAAATGTACTTTGACTAATAAATTTATCTAAAGGAGACCTTCACTTAAAATTCCACAAAATCATGAAGACTTTTTTTTTTTTGCCTTTATCATTGGGGCTCAGTGCCTGCACCATGAATCCACTGATCCTGGAGGCCATTTTTCCCATTTTTTGTTGCCCTTATTGTTGTTATTGCTGTTGTTATTGTTGGATAGGACAGAGAGAAATCGAGAGAGAGGAGGGGAAGAAAGACTTAAGGAAAGAAAAATAAAAACCTGTTACATTGCTTGTGAAGTGACCCCCCACACACAGGTGGAGAACCCGGGGCTTGAACCTGGATACTTACACTGGTCCTTGTGCTTTGTGCCATGTGTGCTTAACCCAGTGTGCTGCCCTCTGGCCCCCAATCATGAAGACTGTTAACTTTGGTTAGACCCAACTCACAATTCCCCCAACAAACAGCGGTAGAGAGAAAGAGAGACAGAGAGTAACTGACTTGGTGTTTAGAGACATTAGACTCTTCAGAAAATGTTAGTATCTCCCGTGACCACTTTATGTATTCTGAACACTCAAAAGACTAAGCACCCTGAGAGTTTTATGCCCAGTCTCCCCTCTCTCTCTCTCTCTCTCTCTCTCTCTCTCTGTGAAATAACTTTATTCTGGGGAACAATCTGGGTTTGCAGCCTAGCCCTTCCATAGAGCAGCTAGTCACAGTACCAAGTATTCAACCTCTGCATGTCGAAGACATGCTACATATCTGAATAACATTTATAGCGTTTTACAACTTCCAGATGTACAGACTTACATATCAACAACTGTATGAACTACCTTAACTTTATCCCCCAAATATAAAGCACACCTTGCTATTTTCCCTACCACTGCCATATTTATATGAAGAAAACAAACGTAAGACCAAAATACTAATCGCCCTGCAGAGTAGACGCAAAGATCAATTCCTCGGAATTGTTTCAAGCAATGATATTTAGTCTCCGTTGTTGCTGTTCACTCTCTTTTGTGTGGTTTTTCAGTGTTGTGTATATTTAAAGATCCCTTCAGAGGCTAAAGAGATGGCTCAGCAGGCAGTGTGTATACCTTTCATGTATGTGGCATGGGTTCAAATCTTGGCACCGCATGGAAGGATTTATAAAGAATTTACAGCACTGGCGAATACAGAGCAACAGCACAGAGATTTTTTTTTTTTCTTTTCTTTTTACCAGAGTCCTGCTCAGCTCTGGCTTATGGTGGTGCTGGAGACTGAACCTGGGACCTCAGAATCAGATGAGTGTGGGATTGCAAATGAACCTGGACACCCACAGTCTGCATGTCTATCTATCAGTCTGTCTATCTATCTATCTATCTATCTATCTATCTATCTATCTATCTGCTAGCTATCATGTATCACCCACATCATTCACCCATTATCTATCTATTATCTATCTATCATCTATCTACCTGTTTATCATCTATCTAGCATCCATCCCTCATCTATCTACTTGCTACCTATCTGTCCATCTGCCTATCATCTATTTCTTCCTCAACTCCCTGATCCCCACCTATTGTTTTCTACCCTTGCTCTTTCTCCCTTTTCTTCTCTCTCTTTTTTCTCTCTGCCCCTGTGTGCTAGATCCTGATTTTTCTAACTCTCATCTCTTTCTCTAGATGTCTGGCTATACTCTACTTTTCTCTCTCCTCTTCCTCTTTCCTCCATTGCTGCATCTTGATTCTTCTATTCTTCTCTCTCTCTCTCTCTCTCTCTCTCTCTCTCTGTAGGGTGCACATCCTCGCATGAAGCAAGTCTGGTTTGGTAAACTAACTATGATGGAATAACCGGCATGTGCATTTTATCAGAACCAAACAAACTGTGGCTGTAAACATTCCGTCGCCAGTGAAGTCGCAGGCTTCTTTGAAGATCGGTGTCTGTTTTTTTAATGCATCTATATTAAAAGAAAAAAAGAAAACTGGACCAAATTTTCATTCAACCGTTGTGGAGAGGAGACAGGGAGGGAGACAAGGGCTGAACCTGGAGAAGTTAAATGAGGGAGAGAGACAGGAAGAAAGACAGGGAGAAAGGAGGCCCCCTGTCCTAGATTAGCAGGGTGATTAGAAGCTACTTTCTTTCCCTAGAAGGCCCTCCCCCACGCCATCTGCAGCCCCATGAGCCCCTAACCACATGCGTTTCGTGGGGTCCCTCTCTGCCTTCCTACTTGGATATGCCCAGACTCAACTGTTGTGGTTCAGAAAGTTTGTGTTAGGGTCCTGGGAGAGCAAAAGACAGAAAGACCACCTCCTAACTGTCTGTAGTGGGCTGTTTCCATCTGGAAAGAGCTGTAGGGTTTAACCCTATCAGTGAACTCCCCACATTCCCACTCCTGCTCCCCAGCCCCGGGCAGCCTGGGCCCTGTGAGCAGGCCAGCAGCCCCAGAGGAAGGGGGCTGGGACGGACCCTCTGTCCTCAGCCTTTAGGCTGCAGACCCCCGGGGTCTCAGTTAGTGGCCTTCGTGACTCTGAAAGTCCTTCAGATTTTTTTTTTTAATTTTATTTATTTATTCCCTTTTGTTGCCCTTGTTGTTTTATTGTTGTAGTTATTATTGTTGTTGTCATCGTTGTTGGATAGGACAGAGAGAAATGGAGAGAGGAGGGGAAGACAGAGAAGAGGAGAGAAAGATAGACACCTGCAGACCTGCTTCACCGCCTGTGAAGCGACGCCCCTGCAGGTGGGGAGCCGGGGTTCGAACCGGAATCCTTATGCCGGTCCTTGTGCTTTGCGCCACCCTGCGCTTAACCCGCTGCGCTACAGCCCGACTCCCATCCTTCAGATTTTTAACTGGGAAGTAGGCATTCTGCTTATTTCCTGCCCTTGTGGATAAAATAATAATAATAATAAACATCACAAATCCTGGTCAGGTTGTCCCAGTTGGGACAGCCAAGAACACCCACCACTGCTCTGTGAGTCAGCAGAGACTAATATCTCTCTATCTCTCTCTTTCTCTCTGTGTGTGTCTCTCTCTGCCTCCAGGGTTATCTCTGGGGCTTGATGCCAGCACTATAAATCCTTCTCTCCTGGTGGCCACTTTTTTCTAATTTATCAGACAGGATGAAGAGACATTGAGAGAGAAGGAGAGAGAGAGAGAGGGAGAGAGAAAGAGAGACACCTGCAGCCCTGCTTCACCGCTTGGGAAGCTTCCTCCCTGCAGGTGGGGAATGTGGAGGATCAAACCTGGATCCCTGTGCAGGTCCTCATGCTTAGTGCTATGTGCACTTAACTGGGTGCACCACTGCCTGCCCCACCCCCCCGTCTCCCCACCTGCATGAAAAGGCAGCCCAGAGTGATGGAACTGGGCATACACAGGGCTTTGATTCTGAAAGACAATTTGATTTATAAATAAACACAGCAATATGGGTATCTTCCAATATGTGGACTATCACATGTTCAAACAAACTCCCAGGGCAGTGGGAGAGATGCAGTGATGTAAACATTGGGGTTTATAAAGACAAAGACAGTCGTTTCCCAAATCCCACATCTTAGGAACTTGATTTTTATTTCTTTTTATTATCTGTATTTCCTTAGTGGATAAGACTTAGAGACAGCCAGAAAATGAGAGGGAAGGGGATGACAGAGAAGGAGAGAGAGAGGGAGAGACACCTGCAGCCCTGCTTCATGACTCGCAAAGCTTTCCCCCTGCAGGTGGGGATCAGGGGCTCGAACCCAGGTCCTTGCACATTATAACAGGTGCACTCAACCAGGAGCGCCACCACCCAGCCCCCAGGGAGTTGCTCAGAGATGCTTCTTTAAGTGAGTGAGACACACACCAAGTGAGATCTGAGCAGAGAATGAGAAGGTGCTGTGAAAGTAGCAGCTAAAAGACAAGGGCCAAGTCCTCCATGGTGCAAGGCCCCCAGGGTGCTGCTGTCACGGTGTGGGCACCTCCCCTGGAACACCTGCCGTGCTGGGTGTGCAGCCAGGAGCCCTGGGCCTCAATACCCTGGAAGAAAGCTCTGCTCCACCCTGGAGTGTCTTTCCCACTCTCCATCTGTCTCTCTGTTTCTGTCTCACTCTTTCTTTCTTTTTTTTTTTTAAAGATTTTATTTATTAATGAGAAAGTAGGAAGAGAGATAAAAAGAACCAGACATCACTCTGGTACCTGGGCTGCCGGGGATTGAACTCAGGACCTCATGCTTAAGAGTCCAACGCTTTATCCACTGTGCCACCTCCCGGACCATCCTGTCTCACTCTTTCTATCTGAAACAGTCAGCTTGGAGCATGAACCCCCTCTCCCCTTCCAAAAAATATGTTTTCACTGCAGAGTCCTTAATTCATAGTTGATTTGTAAATTCAACCAAAGTGAAAGCACGGAGCCAGAGATAAGGAAGCCGGGAAAGCTGAGGTTTATACACAGTTTCCCCTGGAAGAGAGAAGAGAGACGTCCACTTCCTTGGGAGGGAAAGAGCCCATGTGGCCTCTGGCCTCTCTCCTCCCTCCCTCCCTCTCTCTCTCTCTCTCTCTCCTCTCTCTCCCCTCCCTCCCTCCCTCTCTCTCTCTTCTCTCTCTCCTCCCTCTCTTGTCTCTCTTTCTCCTGTCTTTCCTCTCTTTCTTTCTCTCCTCCCTTCTGCGGCTCCTCAGAACACATTTCTCAAGTCCGATCATTCTTTTCTCCAGACACTTACAGGATGGATGAAAAGAAAGATTTCCCTGCTTCTCTGTGAAAGGTCTGTAATCACTCATAGCTTGGGGAATCTCACTATTTTTCTATCAGGTGTGTGAGTGGGGGGGTGCTTATTGTGTTGTCTTTGCTTCAAAACTCAAACCTTGATGTTACTCACTACTTGAGGCTATTTAAGACTTAACAAGAAGTAGGTGCCATGTTGGGAACTTTCTGGTGGAATTCCCTGTCAACCCGGGGGTGGGGGTGGGGGAGGGCTTCTGTGTCACCATCACTGCTTCTGCCTGCTGTTGACAGGGAGAACGAAAAACAGGCAGAGGACAGACCTGATTGCAGACCTGTTGCTGCATCCACAGTTCAACAGTGCTAGAACCCCACCTGCACAGCCCAGAAACACAGAAAACCTGTCACTTTGCTCGGCCTTCGTTGCTCTGCTGCAGGGTTAAATTAGAAAGTGACTCCTGGGAGCCAGGCAGTAGCGCAGCAGGTTAAGCGCAGGTGGCGCAAAGCACAAGGACCGGCGTGAGGATCCCGGTTCGAGCCTCCAGCTCCCCACCTGCAGGGGAGTCGCTTCACAGGTGGTGAAGCAGATCTGCAGGTGTCTGTCTTTCTCTCCCCCTCTCTGTCTTCCCCTCCTCTCTCCATTTCTCTCTGTCCTGTCCAACAACAACATCAATAACCACTGCAACAATAAAACAACAAGAGGGAATAAATAAATAAATAAATAAATAAATAAATAAATAAATAAATAAGTATTTAAAAAAAAGGAAAGTGACTCCACCACATAGGAAGGCTTGTTTCTGTGATCAGCATCAGAGCTATTCACCTTTGGGGAAATAAATGTGTTACCTTCAGCCACAGATTCATTTTAGGTCAATATCACTGACCAGAAAATCACTTTTTTTTCTTTTCTTTCCTTTCCTTTTCTTTTTTTATTTTCTTTTCTCTTCTTTTCTTTTCTCCCTTCCCTGTGACCTAGTTGCAAAGGGCAACGACAGCTTCCACTCAGAAAATGTTCTCTGGAGTTGCGTTTTTTTGTTGTTGTTTTTTTTTCCCCATGGAGGACAGTGGAGTCAAGGTTTGCTTTGTTGGATATACACTACAATTTCCATAAATACAATTACCAGAGAGTGGAAACGGGTCTGTAATCAGAGCTGGTTGTGCAGCGCTGTGGAGCTGGAAATGGAAGCCTCGTGGTTTCTTCAGCAAACTGGCTGGTGGTGGAATAGTCCAGCTCCTCTCCTGGAAAGATTGATTCAGTCACAGTTCCTCTCATGAAGCAGTCAACACACTAAGCACAAAATCAATGACAGAGGGGTTGCACATGGTGTGAAGCGCAAGGACCCATGCAAGGATCCCGGTTCTAGCCCCCAGCTCCCCACCTCAGGAGGGCCATTCACAAACAGTGAGACCGTTCTGCGGAGCTGTCTGTCTTTCTCCCTACCTCTCTATTTTCCTCTCCTCTCTCAATTTCTCTCTGTCCTATCAAAAAAATAAATAAACAAATAAATAACTGGCCTCCTAGAGCAGTGGATTCATAGTGCAGGCGCTGAGCCTCAGTGATAACCCTGGAGGTGATTAAAAGAAAAATCAGTGATCAAACTGGTGGTGTTTCTGTCTGTATAAGGACTTCTCTCTATGGGCGAGAAGGGAGCTAATCTCTTACATGCACGTCACATAAGAACCGTGGCAGCCTACACAGAGATGGGGCTGGAAACGTGTATACCATCCCGAAAACCACTTCATAAGGGGTGGTTATTCCAGAAGCTTCACCCACACTGTCTGTCTGTGGCTATGAGGACATGGGGCTTGGGGAGACCAAGCAGCTGCCCAAAGTGCATCGCCTGGGAGGGGCACCTGCCTGGCTGTGGTCTCCCTTCAGGATCAGGATGGCTGCGGCGGCTGCTCTGGGGCTGTCTCCAGACCTCCGCCGAGTCTTTCCTTGTTGCTGCTTTTCACACTGATGGCATCGAGGCTGGACTTGCTTCTTGATTTATTTTACTAAAATTTATTTCACTTGGGGTCAGATAATGGTCCACTCTATTAACTGCACACATTATCAAGCAAAAGGACCCAGGATTGAGCCCCAGTCCACACCTGTCAGGAGGAAGCTTCATGAATGGTGTAGCAGATCTGCAGGTCTCTCTCTCTCTCTCTCTCTCCTTCATCTCTCTATTTTTCTCTCTGTCCTAGCAAATAAAAATTTAAAAAATAGATTTATTTTGATGATTTTATGAGTGTGTTGGAGGGAGAGAGAAACTAAATCACCACTCTTCCATGGGCAAAGTCAGAAATCAAACTGAGAACCAACTGGTTTAATGGGGAGACTCACAGCAGTTCCCTCGTGTTGTTGAAGACGGCAGTGTGTCTCTTCAGATTCCAATCTTCCAGTTGCTGCAAAGCCATGGCATCGTTCTCTATGCAAAAAAAAAAAAAAAAATGTGTCTTGGCTTTCCCCACAACCCAATATCTGAATGCAACAGAAATACTACCTAGTGCAGGTAAGGAATGAAAGTAACACTTGGCAGAATAATACACTTGAGTGTTGTTTACAAGAAGTCAAATGTTATACACTAGTCTGATGTTAAAAATGGCAACAAAACATATCAAATTCTGTGTCAGGGAAAGTGGATATTATTCTGTAAAATGACCACACAGACGAGGGAGGAAGGAAGAAGATTCACCACCATGTGCACACAGGCAGTTGACTTGTGACTCATTTTATTCCCCCGCAAATGTCCTACAATATATATTTTATTGAAGTAATAGATAAAGTAGAAATCATTTTGTCAAAGCCACTTACGTCCACTAAGTGTCGTAAATAAATCACAGCATGTTCTGAATTAACACTAGTCAGAAAGGCTCTCCGTCAGCTTTCTGTATTTCCGGTTTCCCCCAAGCCTCTGGTGGCCCACAAAAGACATTTTATACCATAAAAACATATTGATTTTGGCAGTGAAAGGCAAGTGTAAAATTGGATTGAGAGGTAGACTTTGGAACAGCTGAGTTACCTGTGTCTGCATATCATTTCTATGTGCTGCATGTCTATTTTTGATTTTTACTTTTTTGTCTTGGATAGAGACAGAGAGAATCTGAGAGGGTGAGAGAAAGATAGACACAGGTGGGGAGTGGGGCTCGAACCCACATCCTTGTGGAGGTCCTTGCACACAGTACTGCCTGGCCCCCTGGTCCGAGACTTTGTGATTGAGAATGGTATATTCCCAGTAGTGACTTCTGCCTGGAAAAATACCCCCTTGCTTTCTCTGCCTTAAAAAAGGAAAAATGGATCCCCGTGCTGGTCTCAGTGCTGCTGGGTCAAAACACTCTGTTATCTCCAGCACACAGTTGATGGTATTTGCTCTAATGAAGAGCCCAGGCTGGCCTGCTCCTCCCAGCACTTGACCTGGCCCTGGCGGTGGAGAAGGTCACCCAGCGGGCTCCTGCCCTTGGTTTGGGTTCAGACTGGCTGCCGGGCAGAGACGGGTGAGTGGGGCAAGGAGCCCGCTGTCCATTAGGAGTCTGGCTGGGCTCCCCTCTCAGCCCTCTCCCGGCTTGCGGTCCTGCAGTGTTTCCCTCACGGAGGGAGGGAGAGGAAGTGGTTGGTTACGAGGGTTATCTGTGCAGTGTGTGACAGAGCCCTGGACTGGCGGTGGGAAGAGGCCTGGGGTAGGGACAGTTGCCCTACAGCTCTGTGGTTACCTCTACGTGCTTCTGAGCCGAACAGCTAGTTTCTGTCTCTTTCCACTTGCTGACTGGGGTGGGTACATCTCTGTGCCCTTATTTACCGTCAAGTGAGCATGGTGAGAGGGTAAGAGAAGCCAGCCGGCAGTGTATCCAGGGGCTGTTAGGAAGGAGGAAGGACTATTTCAAGGGGTGACGCTGTGTCTGAAACTGAAGGAAGCAGCTTTGGATTCCAAGCTCCCTGCATCCCAATCCATGAACCATCCATCCATCCATCAAACCATCCACCCATCTTCATCTATGTATCATCTATCTATCCATCTATCCATCTGTCCATCTATCCATCTATCCATCTATCATCTTTAACTGCCTCCCTTTCTGTATTAATTTTTCAAAAACTCACTTGTGCACTGGCCCGTGTGCCTTACCTCAGCATATGTTGCTCTGCTCTACCCTTTGAATCCTCTTTTATTTTGCGTTATAGGACAATGCAAGTTCACTCTATGGCTTGGGAATAAACAAGCTTTAAATTCACATCTCTGAACTTCTGGGCAAGTCCTGTTTCCTATTCTAGAAGAGTCTGGACCTAGATTGAGCACAGACTGAGGCTGTGCTCAATCTAGGTCCAGACTAGGTCCAAAATAAATGCTCATTTAAAAGGAAAAAAGCTTATTCTCGGTTGGAGGAGATAATGTGTTTATGCAAAAGAGTCTTTCATGCCTGAAGCTCTGAGGCCCTGGGCCCACAGGGGCAGGGGTGGGAGTGTGGGACTCACACCAGCTGGTGCCCAGAGGACGTCAGTGTTTCCCTGGTAGAGACTTGGGTAAAGACCCTTAGGTGAGAGAGATGAGGACATCAAGTGGTTTCTATGGAATGAGGTAGAGAACAGGGGAAGTCAGGAGGCCTGGGGGCAGTCCCCCCCGCCCCAGTCTCCTCTGAGGTGTCCCTGCCCGTCAGCCTCTCAGTCTCCTCTGTGTTAGCTCTTTGGGTAAGTTCAGCCATTTTGGAAACTCCAGTCTGACTCAGCTGGGCTAGGAGCCCTGCAGGAACTGGGGCATGCCTTCAAGTGGCCTCAGGAAGCCCTCACTTCCAGAAGCCTCAGAGGAGAGGCTGAGGTAAACCGGGAGAGGCCTGGTGCACTTCCTTCCTTGTCTGGGGAGCAGGCACTCCAGGTGGTCCCAATAAAGGCAGCCCAGCCCGGGTGAAAGGGGATAAAAGCCCAGAAACATGAAAGCTGCCTGCAGGGGAGGGAGAGGAAGAGGGGCCGGCCGGGTCTGCCTTGGTGCCCTCGCTGGCTGTTCCTACATTAATCAGATTCAAGGATCTCAAATTGGACTTGTCTGCTCTTCCAGGAACTTGAAGGGAAGCCGTGGTTCTTGAAAGTGAGAATGGCCCCTTTAATCATGAGGTCCGGCCTCTCCAGGGAGAAGCAGAGGCAGGGGCTGAGGAGGGGGTGTGGCAGGGGGGGACAGAGGGCAGGGAGAGAGAGCACAGAGACTCCTGCCCTTGAACTTGCCTTCCCTGCACCAGAGGACCAGAGGACAACCGCGGGCAGAGAAGTGGGTGGACGTCAAGCTGAACAGGTGGCCAGGACTTGGCAAGTGTTGATCTGTCTCTAAACAACAGGACATGGCCAAAACAACAGCAAGGAGGCAGGTGGCAAGGTGGCAAGGTGGCAAGGTGGCACCATCCAGAGTCCTGTCCTGGGTGGGGGGGCCAGTGTTATCAGGGCAACGAGTCAGGCCGGTTCTGCGGTGACTCCATGAGGAAGCCTGCTCTGTGTGAAAAGGAAGGAGGTGAAGACTGTGAGGAAGAGGACACAGAGACGCGGGGCATGGCTGGGCTCACCCCCAGGACCAGAGGTGACCTGACACCAAGGAACTTGCGATGCCGCTAAGCTACAGGTGGGTGTGGTTGGAGCCCAAACAGGGAAAGAAAAGGGTTGAGAGTAACAGAGACAGGATGAAGAGGTCGACCAGATGGCCTCAGCGTTGTCCAAGTAGCTCCAGTGGCGTGGGGGGACTCAGGTGCCATGACTCGGGTGCCATGAAGGTCTCCTCACAGCAGGGCAGTAAGATCAACAGAAACAAGCAGCCAGTGAGGGAGGCGGGAGCTGGAATCAGATGGGGTCCTGATTCAGTGCCAGGGATGAATTTTTGCTTGTGTACACTCTGCCTTGGAAGACAGGGGCCCTCTCCTCCCTCGCACCCTCACCCCCTGCCAATAGCATCTGGAGACATATAAGAAGGTGACGGAAATTCCATTCACAAGAGCTGCGCCCCATTGTTCACTCGCCAGTGAGGGCACCCTCCAAACTGAAGTCCTTCTTTGCGTCGTCCCTTCTCTGAATGGGCTGTTCGACACCATAAGATGTGTAGAGCAGGACCCATTTACACATCACATGTGTTCAAGGACCAGGGTTTCAAGCCCCCGCTCCCCACCTGTAGGGGGGGTCCCTTCACAAGCGGTGAAGCAGGTCTGCAGTTGTCTATCTTTCTCTCTCCCTCTCTATCTCCCCCTCTTCTCTCAATCTCTTTCTGTTCTATTGAAATAAAATGAAAAAATAAATAAATAAAAGGGAAAAATGTCTGTGTGGAGCTGTGGATTTATAATGCTGGCACTGAGCCCCAGCAATAACACTGAATGCAAAAATAAATAAATAAATAAAAGAAAGAAAGAAAGAAAAGACCAGGACAGGTTACAGGCTCTGTCCAGGCTCCCATAGATGCTGCCAGCAGAATGAGAGCTGGCACACAGGCACTGCGTCTAGAGCCCCTGGGAGATGTAGCCACCGCTGCAAGGTGAGGGAAGGAAGCACTGTGCATTGACTTGAGTTGCCCAGGCTGGTATGTGTCCGGAAGTGACTTCTGTTTTTTTAGAGGGAGCACAGCCTGTCTTTGGGTGAGCCTCACCTGGTGCTTATGTCAGGTGCTTAGCACTCACACCTTCACAGAGTCCGTGAGATGGCAGGATGGGGAGCCCATCAGAAGGCAGTGGCAGGGGCAGGGATCACTGCTCACTCCCCAGAGAGGACGGGATTCCAATTACTCAAGAACTCACACCCTCCTCACCGAGGTGCCCAGCTCAACACCCTGCACCAGGAATGAGCTTGAAGTGGGTGGTGACTGTGCCCCAAACATCGCTGGGACTTCTGGCCTCGGATGTCAAAGGCAACCTGCCCAGCTCAAGGTGCCGCCCCCACGAACCCCATTCCTCACACTTTTCAGAAACAATTAGCATTTTGTATTTAAGTCCAAAGCTCTCAAGAAGAGATGTTGCTGGCAGAGAAGCCAACAGGAGAGGTGTTGGGGTGAATCCCAGAGCACTTGGCAGAGAGGAGGAGAGTCCTGGATGCCAGTTTCCAGAGAACGCTCACATGCTGATGGCTTTTCCAAGAAATCCTTCCGACGGCCCAGGGAGGAAGCCAAGCGTCAAAGGCGTGATCGCTCCACAGGCTTTGGCATCCAGGAACTTACCGGAAGTGCAGCTTGTGGGGAGCAGAGCCTGTTGGGAAAATGAGATTGGCTTGGTGTTTGAAGGAGAGGTGGGTGGCCTCTCCTTGGAGTGAGACTCAGCGTGACGATCCATCTGTGATTCTGGGAAAACTGAGCAGGAAGGTGATGACGGAGCACTCAGCCCCCTTACTTGTCGTCAAAGCAGAATTCCAGGCAAAGGGGGTGGAGCATTCAGAGACTTGATCCTTGGAGGGAAAGGGAAGTCCGTGTGTGTGTGTGTGTGTGTGTGTGTGTGTGTGTGTGTGTGTGTGTGAGAGAGAGAGAGAGAGAGAGAGAGAGAGAGAGAGAGAGAGAGGGAGAGAGAAAACTCCCAGATGTGGTAGAAGTTAACCAGAAACAAAAATACAGGGTAAAGTGCTCAGTCTTAGAGTACAGGACTTGCTGGCCTAAGACACCAGAGAGCACCCGTTCAATCCCCAGCATCACGATAAAGCCAAAATATCTCCAGGGGCACCTGCCAGCTCCCTTGACAATTCTCCTTGGGCACAGTCCTGGGAGAGAGAAAGAGAGAGAGATAGAAGAGAGAGAGAAAGAAACCAGAGCCCTGCTCAGCTTTGGCTGATTGTGCTGGGGCTTGAACCTGGGACCTCAGAGCCTCAGGCAGGAGAGTCTTTTGCAGAACCATGATGTTGTCTCCCCAGTCTTTTTATTTATTTATTTACTTACTTATTTATTTAAAGAGAGAGAGAGAGAAACCAGAGCCCTTCTCAGCTCTGGCTAATGGTGGTGCTGGGACTGAACCTGGGACCTCCAAGCCTCGGGCAGGAGAGCCTTTTGCAGCACCATGATGCTGCCTCCTCAGCCCCTGGCCTCCTTTCCTTTGAACTTGTGTCTTCACAATAACGGAGCCTCGATGTCCTCTGCTCTGAAGTAGAGATGATGCCACAGTCTCCTGTGGCAGAGAGGGGCCTGGAGATGGCTCCCCCAGTGAAGCACAGATGGTGTTCGTGTCCCTGGGTTCCAGCCGCATATCACACGGAGCACCAGGGATGGCCTGAAGGGAGCTGCGTGGAGGGTGGAGGGGGCAGTGGGCTCTTCTCTGCGTCTACCTGTCTGCCTGTTGCTGTTTCTCTCTTCCTTTGAAGGTTCACTTGAAGAACTTGGAGATGGAAGAGGGACTTGGCACTGTGGGGCAGTTACCAGCTTGTGGCATTTTAGGGCATAGATTCCACCAATATAAACAAGGGGCGGGTGGCACAAGGGGTAGAGTGCACATGGTACCATGAGCAAGGACCTGGGTTCGAGCCCCTGGTCCCCACCTGCAGGGGGAAGTTTCACAAGTGGTGAAGCAGGTCTGCAGGTGTCTCTGTCTCTCTCTCTCCCCCTCTATCCCCCCTTCTCCTTTCAATATATCTGCTCCTGTTAGAAATAAAAAGAGAAAGAAAGCAAGAGAGAAAGAGAAATAGAGAGGGAAGGAAGGAAGGAAGGGAGGGAGGGAGGGAGGGAGAAAGAAAAGATGAAAGATGGAAAAAGAAAGAGAGAGAAAGGGAAAGAAAGAAATTAAAAAGGATGAGAGAAAAAGAACAAAAAGAAATAGAGGAAGAAAGGAAAGAGAAAGAAAGAAAGAAAGAAAGAAAGAAAGAAAGAAAGAAAGGAAGGAAGAAAGAAAGGAAGAAAGAAAGAAAGAAAGAAGAAAGAGGAAGAAATACAGGAAGGAAGGAAGGAAGGAAGGAAGGAAGGAAGGAAGGAGGAAAGAAAGAAAGAAAGGAAGGAAAGATGTTTCTGGGATAGTGTAGACAGCATAATGGTTCTGTAAGCGGACTCTCCTGCCTGAGGCTCCAAGGTCCCAGGTTCAATCCCCCTGGACCACCATCAGCCAGAGCTAAACAGGGCTCTGATAAGAATAAACAAACAAACAATGTGTCTGTCAGGAGTGGTGAATCTGTCTTCTCATGTAAGCACAAAGGCCCCAGTGAGAACCCTGATGACAATAAAGTCATCAAATAAAAATAAAACTTGAAAAACCAGTAAAGAAAGAACGGAGAGAAAGCAAGAGGGAAAGGACTTGGACTCATAGCATCCCAGCGAGGCCCTAGACGTGACTGTGTGAGCGTAACTCTAAATAAAGGGACTGAATCTGGGGACCAGGAGGCCAACACCCTTCTTTTTTTTTAAAATTTATTTATTCCCTTTTGTTGCCCTTGTTGTTTTATTGTTGTAGCTGTTATTGTTGTTGTTACTGATGTCGTTGCTGGATAGGACAGAGAGAAATGGAGAGAGGAAGGGAAGACAGAGAGGGGGAGAGAAAGACAGACACCTGCAGACCTGCTTCACCGCTTGTGAAGCGACTCCCCTGCAGGTGGGGAGGCGGGGGCTCAAATCGGGATCCTTATGCTGGTGCTTGTGCTTTGCGCCATGTGCACTTAACCTGCTGCACTGCTGCCTGACTCTGCCAACCCCCTTCTAAGCCAACCTGGGTTGGATCCCTGGTGCTGCCAGGGAAATCAAATCAATAAAAGCACACATGTGCGCACACACACACACACACACACACTTCCTGGCCCTATGTTCTCAAACTGCTATGATCTTGTCTTAGTCATATGAGTGTGACTTCTCACTGGGTTCCCTGCACCTTGCGGGAAATGGGAAGCGGCGGGGCTGGACCCACTTACAAGGGACAGGAGGAGGCTGCCTCTGAGGACCCGCAGGCTGTGAACCCCCTTCTCACTTGTCCCCACAGGCTGCCCAGACAACCCAGTGCTGACTGAACATCTCAGAGCTCAGCTGCCATTCCAGGAACTTGCGGTGAGAGCAGCCTCTGGGAGCCAGTTCCCAGCCCTGTGCTGGCTGCCCTGGGTTCAAGGAGGAACATGCCCTGGCTGCTATCCTGTGTTGCTGGGAACCAGGCACAGAGGCAAGACCAGGTGGCCCTCAGTCCCGAGAGAGCTCGGCCTCCCTGCCCCTCCCCTAGATCAGAACAAGGGTAAGTGTGGAGAGACAGCTCTCTCTCTCTCTCTCTCTCTCTCTCTCTCTCTCTCTCGCTCTCTCTCACACACACACACACACATACACACACACACACACACACACACACACACACCCTGTAATCAAAGTGGCTATTTGATCTATGTGGGAAAGCCTGACCTCCCGTGGGCTCCAGACACTAAGAAGTGACACCAGCCAGATTCACCCGCCAGTAGGAATTGCTACCATCTGTCTGTCTGTCCCGGGAGGCTTCTGGACGGCAGGCAATTCAGCCCCAAGGGGCCACCAGCCTTCAGGACAACTGTACCCACACCTCCCCACCGCCCCTCCGCCCCTGAGGCCTCTCTACTCACAAGGGTGACAGCCGGTATGGCAGGCTCCAGACAAGCTCTGAGGACCAGGCATGTTGGGACTTCGTCTATTTATTTATTTATTGCCATGAGGGTTACCGCTGGGGCTCAGTGCTGACACTCCAGATCCACCGCACACTTAGCAATAAGCACGAGGACCCTTGCAAGGATCCGGGTTTGAATCCCGGCTCCTCACCTGCAGAGAGAGAGCTTCCCAAGTGGTGAAGCAGGTCTTCAGATGTCTCTTTCTCTCTCTCCCTCTCTGTCTCCCTTTCCTCTCTCAATTTCTCTTTGTCCTATCCAATAAAATGGAAAAAATGCCCACCAGGAACAATGGATTCGTAGTAGCACTGAGCCCAGTGATAACACTGGAGGCAAAAGAAACAAAAGGGAAAAGAAAGGGGGAGAGCCAGAGAGATACCTGAAGCTCTCCTTACTACTCGTGAAGACTTCCTCCCCTCTTACCGGTAGGAAGTGGGGGCTTGAACAATGGTCCTTGTGCATGGTGACCTGAGTTCTTAACCTTGAGTGCCACACCACCCAGCACCTTGGTTACCAATCTCCTGTAGCCCCCTCCCTGGAAAACAGTGCCCCCAAAGTGGCCAGCCGTCTCCATGGAATTCTAAGCCCGGGGGCCGACGGTCTCAAGTCCATGTCCCCTCAATCCCCAGGCTATGGCCGGTGTCCCCTGAGCTTACCTGGTCACAGGGTCACCTGTTCTCCAGGGAAAGGGGGGGTAGGAGGGCACATTCTCTTAGACTCCGCCATCGCCTCTGCTCTGCAAGGCCCAGGGCTTTGCACCAGATGTCTGACAATCAGTTAACTACTCCAGAAAAGAAAGAACAGTCCCAGGCAGTAAATCAGAGGACAGTTCCTCATAAGAGGGGCGACAGGACAAAGAAGGCAGGAGGCCGTGGAGAGATCCAGAAACCCAGCATGAAATAATAGTGTGTCTGGGACGATAAATAATAACACATGTGACGTACAGAGGGCTGGGAGAAGCCTCTCCCTCCGGGTATGTTCACAGCCACATGAAGGAGGCAAGGGAAGTTTCTGGGTCCAGTGTCAGGGAGGAACGTGACCCCCCCCCCTCCTGACAGCAGTGCCAACTGCCTGGCAGTGACGTAGACTGAGTCACAGGGCGATGTCATCAAGGCCACCCCTCCCCTCGGGGTGTAGGCTGTGGGGCACAGGGCGGGAAAGGCTCCACCTGGCTCTGCAGATCCCTAAATGGAGGATAGCAAAGCACGGAGATTTGCAAAGCTGTGCTAACTCATGAAGAGCCGGGCAGAGGATCAAAGGGAGATTGATGTGAAGGCAGGAAACGCGGAGGAGCCGGAGGGGGGTGGCCTGTAGAAGATGCACATCAACGCGCCCTGCCCTGCGGAAACTATCAGGGCAGCTCAGCCACCAAGTGCAGAGGCTGCTGAGATCCTGTCCTGAACTCGCTGGGCAGACGCCCTCACCCCTGTGTCCCGGAACCTCCCCTCCCAGAGCCCTGCCCCACTAGGGACAGACAGACACAGGCCGGGGGTGTGGATCCACCTGCCAACACCCATGTCCAGCGGAGTAGCAATTACAGAAGCCAGAACTCCCACCTTATGCTCCCCATAGAGAAAAAAAAAGTGAAAAGTGGACTGGGTGTGGTGTTTTGAACCAAAGCAAAGGACTCTGGGGGAAGAGGGTAGAGAGGAGGTTAGGAGTGGGGTCTTTGGGGGTCCTGGTGCCTGACAGAGGGAAGGGGCCTAGGCTGCGGGTGAGAGTGTTTTGCAGACATCTGTCCTGGGGAGGTGAGAAATTTCACCCATGTGTCAACACACATGCTGTGACCATTAACGTCCATTGAAATGATATTACAAAAAAACAAGATTTACCTGTAGGCCGGGGAGACAGCAAGTTGTTCTCATCACTGAGGGTCCAAGATTCCAAGTTCAGTCATTGTAAGCACTATAAGCCAGAGCTGAGCAGTGTTCTGGACTCTCTCTCTCTCTCTCTCTCTCTGTCTAAAATAAAATAAAATACTTCTATTTTTAATTCAGGCCCACATAAAACAAAGAAAACTCACTGGAGAACCGAGCTCCCTTATACAGTATGTGAGTTCTGGTGAGGGTGTACACGTGCATGGAAGAATCTAGAATGGTCACTGAAAGAGGCTTCTGACGCCAAGGACAGAGCCAGGGCCTTGATCATATGAGCCCTGGGCTCTGCCCACTGAGCCATCTCCCTGGCCCCAGAAACCCCTTCACGTCCCCGCCACCTCGCTGATGCCGGCACTCAGGCCCATTCAGAGCCCCTGTGCCAGGCCCCGTCAGGCCAGAAAGACGGGTAGCCCTGGTCATCTCCGTCCCGCCACGGGCTGTGACGGTCGTCTGACAGCTGTGTGTTCCCCCACTCCACACGGCACTCTGGAATCCGGGTCTACCCTCTCCCGTCCTGGCCCATCCCTGCAGCCCAGACCCGAGTGCTGAACCCGCAGCCCTCAAGCCCCCCACCCCACACCCCATCGCCTGCTCCCCATTAGGCCTCTGGGGCTGCTGCTGGTAGCTGTTAGCACCTCCAACCCGCACCTCGTTAAACTTTAATATCATGATATCCTGCCCTGCCACGCCTCTCAAAGCTGGTCCGCAATTCCAGGAAGCACATTGGCATATAAATACATGTGTGTGAGTGTGTGTGTGTGTGTGTGAGTGTGTGTGAGTGTGTGTGTGTGTATGTGTGTGTGTGAGTGTGTGTGTGAGTGTGTGTGTGTGTGTGTGAGTGTGTGTGTATGTGTGTGTGAGTGTGTGTGTGTGTGTGTGAGTGTGTGTGTGTATGTGTGTGTGTGTGAGTGTGTGTGTATGTGTGTGTGAGTGTGTGTGTGTGTGAGTGTGTGTGTATGTGTGTGTGAGTGTGTGTGTGAGTGTGTGTGTATGTGTGTGTGAGTGTGTGTGTATACTTTAATAGTCTTGTCACCTTGGAAAAAGACCATGAACTTAATGAGACTGGCTTTATTAGAGACTTAATAATGATTAACAAGATGATGGGATAACAGGGCTACAATTTCATACCATTCTCACCACCAGAGTTCCATGTCCCATCCCCTCCATTGGAAGCTTCCCTATTCTTTATCCCCCTGGGAGTCTGGACCAAAATTCTTTTTAGGGTACAAAAGGTGGAAGGTCTGGCTTCTGTCATTGCTTCTCTGCTGGACATGGGTGTTGGCAGGTGGATCCATACTCCCAGCCTGTGTCTGTCTTTCCCCCAGTGGGGCAGGGCTCTGGGGAGGAAAGGCTCCAGGATACACGGGTGAGGGCATCTGCCCAGGGAAGTCAGGTTGGCGTCATGGTGGCATCTACAGCTTGGTGGCTGAGAGGCATTCAAATATAAAATAAGACAAATTGTTTAATAAAAAGGAACCCAAAGGTAGGAATAAAGCCAATAAAATTAGGGAAGAGGCTAGGAAATCTAATTTAGGTCTATTCTAAGGAGCCCATGACTTTAATCATTTTTGCCTGAGCCTGACAGCTAACATGCAGGTGGGCTAAAGGTATTGTCTGGGGAGATGGTGTCAGAGTTGAGGCATTCCAGAAGATTCCAGGTGACCCCACCCACGGGAGGCCCGGCCTTCTGTCCAGTCACTCCTGCCACCTCCAACACCCCATTTCCCAGTGAGGTTCATATTCTGAGATTCTGGGCAGGCATGACATTGGACTTCACCACAACAGAAGGCTGGAGGCCACGTTGGAGGAAATAGATGGCTGCAAAAGAAAACGGGGGGCCAGGGGGGCCAGGTGGTGGCGCACCTTGTCGAGCACACAAGGACCCAGGTTCAAGCCCTTGGTCCCTACCTGCAGGGGGAAAGCTTCACAGTGGTGAAGCAGGGCTGCAGATATCTCTCTCCCTCCCTATCTCCCCTTTCCCTCTCAATTTCTACCTGTCTCTAAGCAATAAATAAATAAAGATAATAAACAAATGCTAAAAGTAAAAGAAAGAAAGAGAGAGGAAGAAAGAAAGAAAGAAAGAGATAGAAAGAGAAAGAGAAAGAGAAAGAGAAAGAGAAAGAGAAAGAGAAAGAGAAACCTCAGTGCCAGTCCTCGCGCAAAATCCCAGAGCAAAGACAGAGAGAGAGATGAGAGGATGTGGCTTCAGGCCTGGAGACAGGAGTCCAGGCCAGACTAGCCAGATGGGTCCAGTTTGCATCCAAAGATGCAACTCCCCCATAAGTTTCCTGCTCAGACTAATTTAGTTCCATCTGTAGAAGAATCCCCAGGCCTCAGCTGTCTTGAGCCAATCTGCCACCAACCAGAGCCAGGCCAGCCACTTTGAGGAGAACACCAAGCTCTGCTCCAACCTGAGTCACACAGGCCTGGCTGCCTAACCCCAGACAAGTGAGCATCTCTCAGCACCCAGCCCACCCTTGCCCGATGCTTGGCCTGGAAGCATTCAGTCAAGGTTCCGGCCCTCGCGTCTTGGCTGGTATGCAGGAAAGCTGTTAGCGGTACCCCACACACTCATGGTCCCAGGCACCATTCCTCAAGGCTGATGCAAATATCTGTCACTCTTCCTGGAGCTGCTGGGACAGAGGCTCTAGAAACTTCTCTCTGGAGATCCACCTGCCAGTGCCCATGTCCATTGGAAAAGCAGAACTCTCACCATCTGCTCCCCATAAATAAGTTTGACCCAGACTCCCAGAGGGGGAGAGATGTCAGGGGAAGATGGCTCTGAACCCCAACTCCAACACAACCCAGGGAGAGAAGAGGAAAAAGGGACATTGGGATGGAGTAACAGCTGTAGGTGTGACTTGGAAAGGAAGAGAAGATGGGACCATAGGGGAAAAGACAAATGTAGACAAACCTAGACAGAGAGCTGTAGAAATAATAGTTCGCCCACGTCTGCAACCTTAGGAGAGATGCTGTAGCTTCCAACGGAGGGAGTGGGGAATCGGAGCTCTGGTGGCGAAAGTGGTGTCGCGTTGTGCTTGCTCCTATGATCTTGTCAATTTGTAAATCAATGTTAAGTCACTAATAAAATAGAAGGAGGAGGAGGAAGATAAATTGATAAATTTGTAAATCAATACTAAGTCACTAATAAAGTAAAAGAAGGAGGAGGAGGAAGAAGCAGGAAGAGGAGGAAGATAAACTGATAAATCTGTAAATCAATATTAAGTCACTAATAAAAGAAAAGAAGGAGAAGGCACCAGAATTGGATAACAGTCCCGGCCCGGCCCCTTCTTCCCTGGGACAGCAGAGGCTTCAAGAACCCCATCTGTTGGGCTCGGCAGCATCACGGTTCTGCAAAAGACTCTCCTGCCTGCAGCTTTGAGGTCCCAGGTTCAATTCCCAGCACCACCAGCCAGAGCTGAGCAGGGCTCTGGTCTTCCTCTCTGTCTCTTTCATTAATATAAAGTAAATAAAAATATTTTTTTTAGAAAGAACCCCATCCATCACAGTGCAATAAGTGGCAGGTCCAGCCTTGTAGAGAAGCCAGACAGGCCTATCGCATCTTAGAGAGAAGCTTCTACTGTGTGTTGGGCCCCTACCCACTGCCCTCCCATGCCAGATGCTAACATTTTTTTATTATTTTCAGAAGGACGATGGATGTTTTTCAGTAAATACAGTTGTTGGTACATGTGTAAATGTTTTCAGTTTTCTGAAGAACACTCCCCACCCCCAGCCTAGCATCCCCACCACCAGGCACCTGAGCACACCCCCTCTCCAGAGTCCTTTACTTGCAATATACCAAACCCAGTCCAAGTTCTACTCTGTGTGTTTCCCCTTCTGTTTTTATATTTCAAATTCTGTGCATGAGTGAGATCCTCCATCTTCATCCCTCTCTTTCTGGCTGATCTCAATCCACATGGTTCCTTCCAGCTCCATCCAAGATGAGGTGAAGAAGGTGACTTCATCATTCTTCGTAGCTGAGTAGTATGCCATCGTGTTTATAAACCACACCTTTCTCAGCCCATCTGTCGTTGGGCCCCTGGGCTCCTTGCAGGTTTTGGCTGTTACAGATTGTGCCCAGATCTCCTCGGGTGGGTGCGTCTGGTACTTGGAGTACCTACTGCTCCCGGAGTTCCAGGCAGGGTGCCGACTCTCCCAGCTGAGCTGTCTCCCGGGGGCCCATCTGCTTGTCCTCTGAGCAAGACGGGGCTCGGCCGCCAGCTAGAGGTGATCCGAGAGGAGGGGGTGCCGTGTGGAGCCCCGGTGGGGGGCTGCCCTCTCCCTGCCCATGTGGACCACAGCTCCGGCAGACGGCGTCACCAGCGGACCGTGATAAATCAGAGCTCGATAAAAGGCTCAGCCCAAGATTGATGGCCTTCCCAGGATTCTTTCAAGTTCTCCCAAACCTACAGGGGCCCGGCCTGGCTGCCAGAGTCTGTAACATCTGAGTCCGGTTAGCACTCCGTTGCCTCCCCATCTGCTGAGGGGTGCCCCATTCTGCGGAACCCTTCTTCCTGGCCCGCCCAGGAGGTGGCATCCTTCTGGCTCTCTGGACGGACGGACAGACAGATGGACGGCAAGGTCTGGGTCACACGGGGGGGGGGGGGTGCGGACCTTGGCCTGCCTGTTGCAGCAGTCTCCCCCAAAACCCTCGGCCCGTCCTCCTAAGAGGAGCCCTGGGGTGCGGTCGTGCATGGACTTTGAAAGCCGGGACTCAGCAGACTGGGTGCTGTTCATTTTGCTCTCTTCTGCTTTGCTTTTCCTGATTTATTACTTTTTATTAATTTCTGATAATTCATGGTTCACAAGAGGGAAAGGCAACAGTGATAGACTCCCAGAGTTCCTCTCAACGAGAAACCACCAGAGTTCTCAGAGATGCAGAAAGTTTGTCTGTGTGCCGGGCGCTGGCACACCTGGTTAAGCGCACATAGTACAAAGCACAAGGATATGGGTTTGAGTCCCCGCTAAGCAGGTCTGCAGGTGTCTGTCTTTCTCCCTCCCCTACTCTGTCTTCCCCTCCTCTCTGGCCAATGAAATGGAAAAAAATGGCTGCCGGGAGCAGTGGATCCTAATGCCAGCACCGAGGCCCAGTGAAAGAAAGAAAGAAAGAAAGAAAGAAAGAAAGAAAGAAAGAAAGAAAGAAAGAAAGAAAGAAAGAAAGAGAGAAAGAGAGAAAGAAAGGGAAAGTTTATTTGCTTTACTTTATTTTATCCTTTCATTTTCTATTCTGCATGTTCACGTGTTCCACATCTGAGTGAAAGCATCCAGGAGTCGACTTTCTTCTCTTATTCTGCTAAGCAAAACCATCTCCAGTTCCATCTTCACGGCCACTTGAGGCAACCTGCTGAGGAAAGCTGCCCTCTGCCGCTCTGGGCAGCCTCTCGCTGCCTTCTGAGCCAAGGTTCAAGCCTCCGGGCCCCACCTGCAGAGGAGAGGCTTCACAAGTGGTGAAGTGGGTGTGTGTGTGTGTGTGTGTGTGTGTGTGTGTGTGTGTGCCTTTCCCCTTCTTTATTTTCTCTCTGTCTCTATCATAAAAAGAAAGAAAAAGGAAACTAAAATGGCCAGTAGGAATGGTGAAGTGGCCATGCATTCCCAGGGATGAATCTGGTGGGGAAAAAAATAAATAAATAGATAAACAGATAGTCCAGGCAGAATTTTCCTAGAACTCACTCCGTCCTCTAAGAGGTAAGTCTCCTAGAATCTTCTGTCTTGACTCTTCTCTTTGATTGATTTTTTTTTAAGATTTAGTTATGGGGGAAGAGTTAGGCAGAGAGAGGCCAGAACACTGCTCAGTTTCAGCACAAGGTCATCAGCTGGGGATAAAGCCAGGACCTGGGATGTAGCATAAGGGTTAGGCAAACAGCATTCATGTCTGAGTCGTCAATGTCCCGGGTTCAATGCCCCACAACACCATAAATCTTCTCTGACCGGTGTTCTGGTCAAAATACAAAAACAAGAAAATAAATAAAATAATGAAACACTGGAGCCTCAGGCATGAACCTTAAGTGCTCCGACCGGCCAGGCTGTTCCCCAGGTCCTGATTCCAATATTTTTATTGATCTAAATTGGGTTTCAAATATTGTGGCATTTTAAGAGTGCCTTTTCACACCTGAGTATATGCGTAAGACTCCCCTTGAGGGCAGGGGGCAGAGGCTGGCACAGGGGCTGGCTCACCGGCTGAGTGCACATGTCACCAAGTGCAAGGGCCTGAGTTCAAACCCCAACTCCCCACCTGCAGGGGAGAAAGCTTTGCAAGCAGAGAAGCAGGTCTGCAGATGTCTCTCTTTCTGTGTCTTTCTCCTCCTTATCTTTCAATTTCTCTCTGTCCTATGCAATAAAAGAGAGAGAGAGAGACTTCCCATGGAGGGGTGGGATATGGTTCTCTGGTGGTGGGAATTATATGAATTGTACCCCCTCCTTTCCCACAATCTTGTCAACCATTATTAAATAACTAATTTAAAAAGTTGAAAAATAAGAGTGCACGAGGCAGAACTTGGACTGGGTTTGATGTATTGCACCAAAGTAAGAGACTTTGAGGTTGGGAAGCATCATGGTTCTGCAAAAGACTCTCCTGCCTGAGACTCTGAGGTCTCAGGTTCAATCCCCAGAACCACCATCAGCCAGAGCTGAGCAGGGCTCTGGTCATTAAAATAAAGTATAAATAATTTTTTTAAAAAATTGTTAAGGAAGAGAACATTTACAATAAAGTTGAGGTACAATATTTCTTTAATACTTAGAGGTTTTTGTTTTACTATTATTATTGTTTTATTTTTATTCTTTTTTTTTTTTTTACCAGAACACTGCTCAGCTCTGGCTGATGGTGGTGCTGGGGATTAAACCTGGCACCTCAGAGCCTCAGGCAGGAGAACCTGTTTGCAGAACCATGATGTTGTCGACCCCCCCCCCACACTCTTAAATTTTATTTTATACATATAAGGAGAAATCTTGTAGTCTCAAAATCCTCAACTTAGCAATTGTATTATCTAAAATAATGAAAGCCTTTTTTTCTCTCTCTCTCTTTCTCTCACTCCCTCTCCAGGAACCCAAGTGGAGTTTGCTGAGCTGTTAGCCAGGCATGTGCGTGCGCTGACTGTCCCCTGGGGGGGACATTTGCAAGTGACCCCAGTGGGGAGAGGCCGGTGTCAGAGGCCTCCTCTCAGGCTCCCCCGCAGCCCTGCCCTTCACTCTGCATTCCCCCAGCTGGTGCTTCTGCAGACCCAGTGGACCTGGCCCAGCCTGGAGAACCCAGGGAGACGTCCAGAAGCTGTCTGCAGGCTTCTAGGGACTTGCCCAAGCTGTTTAACCTGTCACAAATAGAAGTTTATGAATGGAGGGAGCCTGACCTCATTCTCCCTCCGGGACTCTTGGTGCAGTTCTGGGAGATGCACTGGGAGTGTTTCCAAGCCAGAGACCCACAGCAGAGCCCTGCTCCGTTAAGCTGGAGAAGAAATAGCTGGACATTTCACACCTAATGGTAGAGTGCTGAGGCCCAGTGACGGAGCAGAAATTGGTGGTGGAGTTCATCTTTTTGTGACTTAGTAATGATTCACAAGATGGTAAGATAACAGGGGACAATCCCACACAGTGCCTGCCCCCAGAGTCCCAAGTCTCATCCCCTCCATTGGAAGCTTCCCTGTTTTTTATCCCTCTGGGAGTGGGAGCCCAGATTATTTTCTTTCTTTCTTTCTTTTTTTTTGTTAACCAGAATACTATTCAACTCTGGCTTACCGTGGTGCTAGAGATTGAACCTGGGACTTTGGAGCCTCAGGGATGAGAGTCTCTTTGCATAACCATTATGCTATCTACCCCTGCCCCTGTGCCCAAATTCTTTATGGAGTGCCAGAGAGGGGAGTTCTGGCTTCTGTAATTGCTTCTCCACTGGACATGGGTGTTGGCAGGTGGATCCACACCCCCAGCCTGTGTCTGTCTTTCCCCAGTGGGGCAGGGCTCTGGGGAGGGAGGTTCCAGGACACATTGGTAAGGGCGTCTGCCCAGGGACGTCAGGGTGGCACCATGGTAGCATCTGCAACTTGGCGGTGAGATGGAAAGCAAATGGTTCAATAAACAGGACCCCAAAGGTAGGAATAATGAAGTTTACAGAAGTAGGAAATAGGTGTGATTTTGGGGCTGTCCAGGGCTGAGGAGACAGAAGCTTAGGGAAGTTCGGAAGTTTCTTCTGCGACCAGCTGGGGGTGCTGTCTTGATCGGTGCTGGGCAGTTCCAGGAAGGACTTTCTCTGAACAGCAGTTCTCCAATAAAAATAAATAAATTAACAAAAATAATAATAAGGTCTGGGGAGATAGCATAATGGTTATGGAAAAGACTCTCCTGCCTGGAAGTTGAAAAACAAGATCAGAAGAGAAAACACAAGTAGAACCTGAACCTGAACTGGCATATTGCGCCAAAGTCAAAGACTCTGGGGTGGGTAGCTGGGGGGTGGGGCAGAGACTACAGGGAGAGTACAGGTCCAAAAAGGATGACAGAGGACCTAGTGGGGGTTGTATGGAAACCTGGGAAACCCTTATGCATGTACAAACTATTGTATTTACTGCCAAATGTAAAACAGTAATTCCCCAATAAAGAAATTGAAAAAAAAAAAAAAAAAGACTCTCCTGCCTACCTGAAGCTCTGAAGTCCCAGGTTCAATCCTCAGCACCACTGTCAGAGCTGAGCTGGGTTCTAATCGCTGTCTTTCTGGGTACCTCTTTCTCGTTAAAATAAGGTAAATAAAAATGGTTTAATAGATAACAATAATAAATCAAATTAAAAAAGAAAAGAAAATCCTATCTGCCTATTGATAGAAAAAAAAAAAAAAAAGTACCGCAGTTCTAGACACAGAGGGAGAGAGAGACAGAGAGACGTGTAACTCCAGGAGCCAGAGAAGATCTATTCTTAACTGGTTCATTCCAATAAACTTCCTACGATCTTCGCTACCTGACACCTTATCCTCTGCCCTGCGCCTCACGGGCCAGGAGAAAGCAACTGTGACGTCACAGACAACGTGCTCTCAGACCAGTTCCCGGCTCCTGTCTTGGCCCCTTCAGATAGCGCCAGCCCAGAACTCTGTCCCACAAGGATCCTGGACAACAAGATACACAAACTGCTTATAAACCCTTTTCTTTGATTTCTCTTCCCACTTCTTTCATTCTTCTTTTTCTTCTTTCCTTCCTTCATTCTTTTTTTTTCCTCCTTCCTTCCTTCCTTCATTCTTTTTTTTTTTTTTAGGTTCATTTATTTATGAGAAAGAGGGAGAAGGGTCTGGGCGGCAGCGCAGCGGGTTAAGTGCATGTGGCACAAAACGCAAGGACCGGTGCAAGGATCCGGGTTCGAGCCCCCAGCTCCCTACCTGCAGGGGGTGGGGGATCACTTCACAAATGGTGAGGCAGGTCTGCAGGTGTCTGCCTTTCTCTCCCTCCTCTCTCAATTCCTCTCTGTCCTATCTAGCAACAACAACAGCTATAACAACAATAACAACCACAACAAGGGCAACAAGGGAAAAATAGCCTCCAGGAGCAGTGGATTCATAGTGCTGGCACCCAGCCCCAGTAATAACCCTGGAGGCAAAACAAAAAAAAGCAAGAGGGAGAAGGAGAGAGAATCAGATCATAAGTCTGACAGATACTGTCACCCAGGAGGAAACTCAGGACCTTGCGCTGGAGACAGCAACACTGCACACCTCTGCACCAAATCCCAGGTCGAAGCTCTGATCTCCAAGTGGGTAGTGAAGGCCAAACAGATGGAAAGGAAGAGTGGGGAGTGAAAAGAAAGAATAAAAGAAGGAAGGAAAGGAAGGGAGAGAGGCGACTTGAGGTTAGAAATGACAAGAAATACCTGGAGGAATACAGAGGCTACTGTACCATGCCAGAATACAATCTCTCTCTCTCCCTCTCTCCCTCTCCCTCTCCGTCTCCCTCCCTCTCCCTCTCCCTCTCCCTCTCCCTCTCCCTCTCCCTCTCCCTCTCCCTCTCCCTCTCCCTCTCTCTCTCCCTCTCCCTCTCTTCTCCATCTTCTTCCTCTCAATTTCTGGCTGTCTCTACCCAATAAATAAACAATTTTTTTTAAAGCAGTCCACAATTACAGATTTCTCAAATGTCCACCTACTGACATGTTTTTTAATGGAAATATTTCAGTAGTTTTATTATTGAGAATCAAAAAAAGTAAAATAAAATTTTAGTTGACGTACAGGTGAAGTAGCAAGGAGCCTCTCATTTACTTCTCCCTAAGTGACAGGACTTTTCTGACCGCCTCTCACCGTGGGCTCCCCACCACCAACACCAACACCAACAACTCTTTCTTCTTCAGTCCAAGCTGATGCAAAAAAAAAAAAATCATCTCATCTCCAGGGGGGTCTCGTGTCTCTAGACAAAGGGTAGTGCTTGCGGGGGGATCGATCGCTGCTCTTACAGAGATAAATTCCATCCCTTGGAAATTCCGCTGCCAGGGGAGTCTACCGCCTCCTCACCGACCTGCATGTCCCATATGTTCTGTGCTCTGATGGATGGAGAAGAGAGAGGAGAACACAAGGAGATTGTTACCCTGCCCTGAGTCCGGCTGCTCTTCCAGGGATCTGGAGACCACCACCATCACTTTCCCGGTCAACAGCACCGAGCCCTCCTCTCCTGCTCCGAGGCAGGCCTGGGCTCTCTCTGCCATCTGTCCGACAGCCCCGAGTCACCATGCTGGGTCAGACTGAACTGCAGTGATGGAGGAGGACACAGAAGCTACACGGTGCAGACGTCCCAAGCCAGAGATAATTGAATTACCTGGTTGTTGGCGGTGATGTGTACAAGGTGTAGAGGCATCATGAATCATCTGTTTACACTGCCCTATTGGCTGCAGCCTCGGCTGCCAGCTGCCAGGCCAGAGGCACGGAGCTGAGATCCTGCTGGATTGGCCAATTCCAACCTGCACTGACCCCTCCTGAAAACAGAGCTACTGAAATGACCGTCTCGTCTCCTAGGTTGCATCCGCAGAGGATGCAACTCTGAGAACGTTCAGCTTCAGGGCTGCACAAGTTAGGCTGACCGGACCAGTTCTAAAGGCAAATGGGGTTTGTTAATCATTGTCAAAGTGAGATTTTTATATTGGATTTGAAGTCAAGTGATACTTGCTAATAATCTCTGTACTTTTTACTCTCTTCTTTCTCCCTGGCTGGACAGAAAGACGTCATCTACTTTTATTCTACCACTGCAACACTAATCTGTTTGCTTTGGCAACTGCCTAGAAAGGTGTACCCCCCCGCCCCCCAGTATCTAAAACAGATCTGCCTGTTAATTCAGGGGGGTATGCACTGAGTAGACCAGAAAGGCCACTGGTGAGAGGCATATCGCAAAGAGAATCAGTGTGAGAGTTCCAGTGGATTTGAATATCAGATCATCCTAGAACTCTCAACTCTCTTCAGTTGCAAAGTGGCCAGTGCAATGCTTGGCTGAGAGATTGCGGTGATGCTGAATAAACTTGACCCTCAAATAACTGTCATAGACCTACAGACACTCTACCCAACGTGAGTTTGCCCCTCTCTCCGCTTTGTCCTCAGTGGCTGGGTTAGCGGAACCCGTCAACGCCACCATTTTCTTGGCTTCCTTTCTGGCTTTCAGTCGACTGTCCCTGCTCTGAGGATGGAGAGGCAGGTGGGCCTACAGTCTGTGAATCCTCTGAGCCCTGAGGAGCTGTTCTCATTTTCATCGAATGGCCAATTGTTTTGAAGAGGCGGAAAGAACATTAAAAACCATATTCAGGTTGTTTATGGGGAAAATACAAAACCTTGATCCCAGTTGCAGAGAAAGGCTCTGTTTTTCTCCTCCTGCTGTTTCAACGGTAGCTTTTAATGTTTTTAAATCTTTCAGATTGGCTGTAAGAACTCACTTTTTCTGAGGTATCCGTGTGGCTCAGAAGCCCATGGGAGCGATTTCCAGTAATCTAACTTAATAAACTGTAAACCAAGTTTTTCTTTCAAAGATTAAAAAAAGAGAGAAAGAAAGACCTACAACCTTTGATAAAGTAATTCTCTGAGCTGTAAAACAACCAAATGCCGGTTCGCAGGTAGAGGGGCGTTAGCACAGCAGGCCTCAGATCTTAACCTTAATCTCTCCAGGAAAAACAACAACAAAAAATATTTTGCATTGGGGGCTAGCCAATGGTGCCCCAGACTCAACACAGCCATTAACAGCACATGAAGGACACAGGTTTGAGGCCCGTCTCCCCACCTTCAGAAGACACTTCATGAGCAGTAAAGCAGGACTTTACTCTCTCTCTCTACGCCCCCATCCCCTCTCTGTCCTATCAAATTAAATTAAATTGGTGGCCAGGCAGTGGCACACCAGGTTAAGTGCACATAGTACAAAGCTCAGGGACCTGCGCAAAGATCTGGGTTTGAGCCCCCAGCTCTCCACCTGCAGGGAAGGTGCTTCCCCAGTGGTGAAGCAGGTCTGCAGGTGTCTCTGTCTGTCTCCCTCTCTATCTCCCCTCCTCTCTCAATTTCTCTCTGTCTTGTCCAATAAAATGGGGGAAATAAATGGCTGCCAGGAGCAGTGGATTCATAGTGCCGACACAGAGCCCCAGAGATGACCCTGGAGGTGATTTAAAAAAAAAAAACCAGGGGGTCAGGCAGTAGCTCTGCGAGTTAAGCACAGGTGGCACGAAGGGCAAGGATCCCGGCTCCCCACCTTCAGGAGAGTCGCTTCACAGGCGATGAAGCAGGTCTGCAGGTGTCTGTCTCTCTCTCCCCCACTCTGTCTTCCCCTCCTCTCTCCATTTCTCTCTGCCTTATCCTGCAACAACGACATCAACAACAACAATAATAATAATCACAACAACAATTAAAACAACAAGGGTAGCAAAAAGGAAAATAAATAAATAAATAAAATGCCCTTCCAGAAAAAAAAAAAAAGAGTTGATTGTTGTGCTTCTGGACGCTAAGCAAGGATCTGGGCTCAGGTCAGCAGACTAGAGACTCAAAGCAGAGCTGAGAAACAGACCTCCTGTCAGACCTCCCACTGCTAGCAAGGGTCCCCTCAGCAGGCTGGAGAGGAAGCTACCTTTCTTGTGGCCTCTGGTCTCAGTGTTACTCCTTCACAGAAACAGGCAGCTGAGTGAGCTGAGTGTTTCACCAAATAGAAGAGTCCTCTGGTTCAGCCAAGTTGACGCGGAAATTAAGCATCATTTAGGAGTGATTCACAAGGACAGCCAAAGTGACAAAGTCCCCCGGGCCCCGAGCACTCACTCATCCTTGCTAGCTCAGAAGCCATTTGAAATGGCATGTTCTCCTGTCAGACTGTCAAGGCTGAACCCATTGTTCCCGGGAAATGACAAAGACCCAAGTGACAGAGAGCAGCTTGGGGACAAGAGAGAGAGAGACAGAGAGACAGAGAGAAAAGAAAGACAGGTGTCTATTATCCAGGAATTCCTGATTTTACCAGGATAGTCATTACCACTTGTTTGTTGTTGCTGTTATTGTTGTTGTTGTTGTTGTTGTTGTTGTTGTTAAAAAAAAAAGTCACAGTTCTCAACACAGCTAACCCCTGTCCCTGTGCCTTGAGAAGTGTGTCTGCTTTTGGGGAATGAAGCAACATGGATGAGGAAACAGCTTGAACAGGGCACACAGGGATGATTCTCTGCAAGGATGGTCTTGGCATTCTCTCTCTCTCTCTCTCTCTCACACACACACACACACACACACACACACACACACAGCAGCGAGAGTGACGCTGAGCTGTCACAGTGGGCTGGGCACTGGGGACCTGGTCCCAGCACAGCCTCAGTGACTTGCCTGGTGTCCAGCTCAGGCTGCTCCGTGAATTAGGTCTGAATGAGCCTGGCTCTGTCATCTCCTTCGGCAGATCAATTTTCCCCCATTATGTCTCTGATACTTTCCACTGGGCTTATTACAAAGCACCTACTCTAGGGGGCTGCGGTGCACACGCTTGAACATACAGTTCCATGCACAAGCACCCAGGTTCAAGTCCCTGGTCCTCACCTGCAGGGAGGAAGCTTCATGAGTGGTGGAGCAAGGCTGCAGGTGTCTCTCTTTCTCTCTCCCTCTCTATTGTCCTCTCTTTTTTTTAATTTCTCTCTGTCCTATCTAATAACAAAGAAAGGAAAAGGAAAGATCAATGGCCTTCAGAAGTGGTAAATCTCTAGTGTTGACACCATGCTCCAGTGATAACCCTGGTGTCAAAAAAATAATTATTATGTGTGTGTGTCTTTTTGATATATATGTCAAAAAGATTAAAACTAAAAAAGAAAAATTCTACCTCTAGTGTATTGGGTGTTTTGTGGATTGTTCTAGGTGGTAATTGTAGAGCAAGTATGAATATGAAACTCCACCAACTACACACTGAAGACAATAGTCTTTCTACAAGCCAGGTCTCAGGAAATTTAAACAACTCAGAGTTGGGAAGGTAGCGCAGTGGGTCTGCAAAAAACTTTCCTGCCTGAGACCCTCAGGTCGCAGGTTCCATCTCCAGCGTCACTGTCAGCCACAGCTGAGCGGGAGTTCTGGATGAAACAAACAAACAAACAAATGATTATGGGGACAGGCAAGAAAGACAACATAGTGATTCAGTAAAAGACTTTACATCTGAGACTCTGAGGTTTCAGGTTCAATCTCCAGCACCACTGTGAGCCATAGCTGAGAAGGACTCTGGATGAAATAAACAAACAAACAAATAAAAAATAATAAAAGGGGAGACAGGCAAAAAAAAAAAAAGACAGCATAATGATTCTGCAAAAGACTTTACTGTCTGGGGCCATGTGGTGGCGCACCTGGTTAAGCGCACACATCACAGTGTGCAAGGACCCAGGTTCAAGCCCCTGGTCCCCACCTGCAGGGGGAAAGCTTCACAAATGGTGAAGCAGGGCTGTAGATGTCTCTCTGTCTCTTTCCCTCACTTTCTCCCCCTCCCCTCTCAATTTCTCTCTGTCTCTAGCAAACAATCAATCAATCAATCAATAAGTAAAAAAGACTTTACTGTCTGAAGCTCTGGAGCCCCCGGTCTTCACCTGCAGGGGGAACGCTTTGCCAGTGGTGCAGCAGGGCTGCAGGCGTCTCTCAGTCTCTCGTCCTCTCTATCTCCCTCTTCCCTCTCAATTTCTGGGTGTCTTTATCCTATCCAATAGATGACGCAAGATAATTTAAAATGGCTTTGTTTTTTAAGAAAAAAATGAGCATTTCTTGCTAGCTCATGGTGAACTTGGCTGCTGGTTGCTAGATGAATTTGATTTGATGAGAGAGAGCAGACCGCTGCTGGCCTCTGAAGTGGCTGGTGCCAGGACTCAGACCCTCAACTTGAGGCACGCAGGTCTTGCTCTCCATTTCCGTGCTATCTGGTCCTTGCACTGAACTTCTGGATTTTCAGTTCCAGAAAAAGAATTGGGTCAGAGGGCCAGGAAGTAGCACAGCGGGTTAAGCTCACAAGGCTCAAAGCACAAGGACTGGCAGAAGGATCCCTGTTTGAGCCCCCAGCTCCCCACCTGCAGGGGAGTCGCTTCACAAGTGGTGAAGCAGGTCTGCAGGTGTCTGTCTCCCACACCCCCTCGTCTCCCCTCCTCTCTCGATTTCTCTCTGTGATATCCAACAAGGACAACAGCAACAACAACAACAATAAACAGCAAGGGAAACGAAAGGGAAAAAAACAGCCTCCAGGAGCAGTGGAATCACAGTGCAGGCACTGAGCCCCAGCGATAGCCCTGGAGGCAACAACAACAACAAAAATTGGGCCAAACTTTATCTGTGGATTCAGAAGCCTTGGGGTCAAAGTCTCAGGAGTAAGGCGAAAGCAATATAGCAGGAGGAAGTCTTGATAGGACTTTATTTCTTTATTATTTGTTTTCATTGTTTTATTTGACAGGACACAGAGAAACTGAAAGGGAGGAGATAGAGAGGGAGACAGAGAGACACCTGTAGGGGACCGGGCGGTGGTGTACCAGGTAAAGTGCACATAGTGCAAAGCACAAGGACCCAGGTTCAAAACCCTGCTCCCCACCTGCAGAAGGGGAAGCTTCAAGAGCAGCAAAGCAGTTCTTGAGGTGTGTGTGTGTGTGTGTGTGTGTGTGTGTGTCTCCTTCTCTATTTCCAGCTCCCCTCTTCCCCCTCAATTTATCTCTGTCCAGGAGCAGCGGATTCATAGTGCCAGTACTGAGCCCCTGAGATAACACTGGAGGCGAAAGAAAGAAAGAAAAAAGAAAGAGAGAGAGAGGGAGGGAGAAAGAGAGAGAGAGAAAGAAGAGAAGAGAAGAGAAGAGAAGAGAAGAGAAGAGAAGAGAAGAGAAGAGAAGGGAAGAGAAAAGACACCTCTACCACTGCTTCACCTTCGTGAAGCTTCCCCCTTGCAGGTGGAAACTGGGGTCTTGAACCCAGGTCCTTGAGTATGATCACGTGTGCACTTAACCAGGTGCACCCCCGCCCAGCCTCTCAATAATAGTTTCTAAATCGTGGTAATGAACAAAAGGTGTGACCACTAGTCCCCGAGGTGTACCACCTGTGGTTACCCGGCCTCAAGGATAAAAGGTAAAGCCACCTCGTCCTCTTAAAGCATTTGTCACAGCCCAGGGAGACAGCACAGGGCTGGGAAGGAGGCATGGTGTCTCAAGTTCAGTCACCATCACTGCAAAACAGAATGAGGTTCTGTTTCTCTCTCTGCAAACAAGCAAGCCAGCACTCACATACAGAATACACAAAGTACATTTCCAGAGAAAACGAAATAAAGAAATAATTATCACAGCTCTCAAAGCCGTGGACAGACCAGGGGTGACTTCATGACCCTGCCCCTAACGTCAACCAGACTCTTTCTCTACAGAATTGGGGTCCCCTTCACACACAGGTTTTTTTTTTTTTGGGGGGGGCTACTCATACATTGAGGGAGTTGCAGACTCAGAAGTCAGACAGCCTGGCTTCTGCAGGCAAGTCACGTGAGAGCCCTCAGTCTGGCCGAAAAAGACAGCAGCCCCCAAGCCAAAAATTTGTGGGGGTCTTTATTTTTTTTAATGTGACTTGGCTTTCTGGAGCCTGCCTCCGATTGAATTTCCTTTCACACGAGAACTGAGTGATTCCTTCATTTCAGCTCGAGCCCGGCTTCATAAATACCATCTCTGAACAGTGTATTACCCACGTCATTTATTCAGCAGATATCATAATATATTCAGGGCCGCTCTCGGGGAGAGAAATTTCAATATTAGATAAAAAATAGTGAGATGGCAAGAGGGCAACTGTGTTTGTCTGGTACACAGAGTAAATAGGATTGTTAGTGATTTGCTAAAGGCTCCTGGAAGAGATAGGGAAACAAAGATAGGCTAGCGAACGGAGGGTTTGGGCTGGAGAGTTCCCTGGGACCAGGAGAGCTTGATTACCTGCGACTGCCATGTGCTGCTGAGCAGGAAACAGATGAACATTCTCTTTCTTCGAGTTTTTCTCATAAGAATAGCTGGATGTTATCCTAATTAGAAATCTACAGAGATTCGTAAGGGCTACGGGTTGACTCCTCTCCCCATCCCTCCTCCATCCTCTCCTCTCTCTCTCTCTCTCTCTCTCTCTCTCTCACACACACACACACACACACACACACACACACATCTGGAACTTCAAAGATGCTCCCTCGCACCGGGTAGAGCTGGCCCACTCGGTTAGCTGAGCGAGGAGACAAAGATACAAAGCATCAATCTGTGCGGTCAGGCAGTGATACACGCAGTTAGGTGCTCACATGGACAAGGACCCAGGTTCAAGCCCCTGGTCCCCACTTGCAGGGGAAAGCTTCCTGAGTGGTGAAGCAGGGCTGCAGGTGTCGCTCTATCCCTCTCCCTCTCTATCTCACCCTCCCCTCTCAATTTCTCTCTGTCTTTATCCAACAATAAATAAATACAAATATTTTTAAAAGAGAGAGAGAATCAATCCATCCAGGTCATATCTAGAAAGTGACCCACTGATCGCTGTTCCCAGAACCACACAAGCAGAACAGGAGGCACCACCCAGCTCTGGGGAGGCAGGGACTCTGCAGGGAGGGGACCCAGCTGGGATGCTGGGTTCCAGATGGTCACCCCGTTCATGGTTGTCACCCAGGACTGACCGGTGTTCCAGCACTCAGTTTGGGGTCCTGTAGAAACAAGAAGCAAAGAAGTGTCCCGGTTCATCCGTGGGGCAGCTGAGAACCCCAGCCGGATGGATGGGCCTGGGGGGAGAAAGGAAGAGAGCTGGGCTTCCCGAGGAAAAGGGGTGGGCACATGGCAGGATCCCCTACGGGCCCCAGGGACATGATATCAGCTGTCCACATGATGCCCAGGCTCATCCAGGTTTCTTCCAGGTTCAGGTGGGTACGGTCACCTGATATCTGCATTCCCCCCCCCCCCCCCGTTCTATCCTTAGTAACTACAGTCAGAGGGGCGCTGAACCAGAAAGTGTGAAGGCATGCCAGAGTGTCGCCAAAAGCCCGTCTCCCTCAGTCCTGCAGCTTGGTGCAGGCTCGCTGACAAGAATCCCTGAGCAGAACCACAAAGCCTGAGTGTGTTCCCTGCCAAGAGCAGAAGCAGGTGCTTCTAAATAAATAAAAGCAGCCAGGAGGAGACCCTGGCAGGAGCAGGCCAGGTGGACTCAAGGGGTTCTGCATTCACATACATGTGGGGACAGGCCCCTTTGTGCCCAGCAGACTGCTCCCAGCCCAAGTCCCCAACAGCAGGACCCCTGGACCCCTAGAGCCCTCCCTGTGTGTCCCCTAGAACTCGCAGACACACCTTCACACACCCCCCAGGGCTATCCGACCAGATGCCAGACTCTCAGCATTTAAGCCTGAGAATATCAAGCAGCAGGGGCCAGGCAGTGGCTCACCTGTTTAAGCACACACACCACTGTGTGCAAGAACCCCGGTTCAAGCCCCTGGTCCCCACCTACAGGGGGAAGCTTCACAAGTGGTGAAGCAGGGCTACAGGGGTCTCTCTGTCTCTCTCCCTCTCTATCTTACCCTCTCCTCTCAGTTTTTCTCTGTTTCTATCCAATAAGTAGACAGATAATATATATATATATATATATATATATATATATATATATATATATATATATTAATCACCAACATCCTCAACCCTCGAATCAACTTCCTAACTGTGGATAATAATGTCGCACATAAGTCCACTTGCTCCTGCAGCCAAAGGTGACTTCAGTGGTTTGTGCTCAGTGTCATCATTAAAAAGGAGGAGGAGGAGGAAGCGGATAATGAGGAGGAGGAAGAGAAAAAGAAGAGGAAGAAGAAGAAAAAACAAGAGAAGGAGGAGGAGAAGGAAGAACAGGGATGACAAAGTGAAAGGGGAAAGAAAAAAAAAACGCTGCCATTCTTTTATGTGGAGATTACATTTAAAAATAACCAACTAACCGTCTGCACTTTGCGGGCGCCTGACGTCTCGAAACGCATTTAGATTGATGCCGGCTGGGCCTGAAGTTCTCCGCGCTGTGTGAACAGTCAAGTGCTCTTAATAGGAGCTGCACTTTCTCCACATCTGTTAGGGAGAACGGAATGGCGGAACAACAATTCAGAGTGAGATTGGTTTTGTTAAATGCATTTAAATTCCAAGATTAGTGGTGTTCTTTCTTTTTCAATTAGCATTTACTTGGAGAAAGGTTACAGTTGAAAGAACTGGGTGGTTGCTTTCTCTCTCTCCTTTTTTTTTTTTCTCCCTTCACTACTGAGAGGGTACTCCAAAGCAATGGTAAAGCTAAAAAAAAAAAAAAAAAAAAGGAATGAGAACATCAGGCTTAAAAGAACTTGAGATTGGTGTCAAATCGAGGTGGGAAATCTTGAAGAGAAAGCGTTCAAAAAAATCAAATAAAATAAAAAATAAAGTCGAATCTGGGTTTCATGCTCCTATGCTCTGAGTAGGAAGGGAAGAAGCAAAGCAAAACAAAACAAAACACCAGCAATTGAGAAAATTTTAAAAATTGTATTTTACAGTTCTGAACTGAAATGTGTCTGATTTTCCAAATAGATGCTCTGCTTCTGGGAGAGGATGTAAAGGGGGCTGTATGTATCTACCTCCTTTTTTTTTTTTTTAATAGAAACATAAACAGAGACAAATTTGTAGGAAATATTTCACCTGTTTTACTGCCATTAAATAAAACTCATCTGCTAGCAAGCTGTTTTGGGTGACATTTGTTAAGTAAATACATTTTTCTGGGAGACGAGAGCCCAGAAATACAGAGACACAAAAGCCTTGTTCTCAGAGACTTGGTTCTGCAGAAGGAGGAAAGGAAGGGAGCTCACCTAAGGTGCGTTACATGTCACGTGACAGCCACCGGAAGGAAGTGCATTGCAATTGTAAGCAAAACCTCTTCCTCAGCCTCCTCTCCCCATTTGCTTTTTTCCATGTTTTCACTTCCTCTCTCCTTCCTGCACAAAACACATCTTTATTCCTTTTTTGCATGATTCTTATTTTTAATTAGAGAAGAGTTTGATATTTTGTTTACACGATATTCTGTTTCCATGTTTTTCGTCTGTGTGTTTCTTGTATCTGTTTTGTACATGTTTGCAACCTTTAAAATACTGAGATCAGAGCACTTGCTTTTAAAACAGGGATGTGAGAGCATGAGTTGAATAAAGCCAGTCTTCTTATCACTGGTGAGAACTGGCGAATTACATTTGAAACAAATGTTTGCTGGAGACTTTTCTGCAGACTCTCTATGGGCGCTCTGAAAGACACCAACATGGATTACAGTTTCCTGGGGCTTTTCAATAGCCTGGGTTTTGGCCATTTGCTAGCAATGATAACTGTCGAATGTGCTGGAAAATATTTCTCTCTCTCTCTCTCTCTCTCTCTCTCTCTCTCCTTCTCTCTGATCAGGGAGCACTCAGATTGATACCCCCTCTCTTTCTTTCTCCCTTTTCTCTCTCCCTCTCTCTGATCAGGGAGCACTCAGACTGAATTCAAATTCAGCTGGCTGGAGGAGGCTTTTCCCAATCCTTCAGAAACAGAGAAGCCACTCATGGGAACTCTGGAGTTCTAGAACATTCTGCCACCAGATTTTTGCACTCCATGATGCCTCCGTAGGCAAGGTTCCTCTGGCTCTGCAGCCTGCCCCCTCCGAGAAATCTCATATGCTGATTCTTTTCAATTATCTGTCAATTTTCGAAATGCAAATAGAAACATGCATGTCATCACTCTGGTGCTCACCAGCGATTCCTTCCAAGCACCCGGACCAGAAGTGAATGCGGTTCAATATGTTCTATTCCTTTTTTAAGTGCAGTTAATATTGCTCACAGATTTTGGTCAGATTCCAGGAACCCAGTGTGGAGAAAGGCAGGATTTTATTTTAGACACAAAAGTTGGTTTGAATAATGTGAACTTACTTCTTTGTTTCATCCTGTGTGTTAGACATATTTCACTTTTCCAAAAAAAAAGGAGAAAAAGAAAAAGAAAGAAAAGAAAATTTCCACACACAAATTTTGGCCAAATTATGGTATGCTTAGAATTTTTAAGCTTTCTATTATTAGTAGTATTAATTGTATTTGTTTTTTTTTTATTTTTTATCTTGTTCCTGCTATCGGGGTTACCACTGGGGTAATGCCTGCATTACAAATCCACTGTTCCTAGTAGTTATTTCTTTCTTTTTTTTTTTTCTTTCTCTCTCCCTTATTTTCTGTTTTATTAGACCATACAGAAAGAAATTAAGAGAGACATAAAGGGAGATACCTGTAGACATCAGCAGACCTGCTTCACTGCTCATAACACATCCCCCCTGTAGGTGGGGAGTGGGGGTTCAAACCCATTTCCTAGCACCACCACCCAGCTTCTTATTTTATTTTATTTCTTTTCTTTTCCTTTATTATTATTTATTTTATTTATTTATTTATTTATTTTTACCAGAGCCCTGCTCAGCTCAAATGCAATGGATTGAACCTGGGACCTTGAAGCCTCAGGCATACAAGTCTTTTGCAGAATCATTATGTTATCTCCCTGCCCTTAGGATGTTTTAAATATTTTACATATACACAGTATAAACTTTTAAAAAGGAAGGAAGGAAGAAAGGAAAAAGAAAGAGAGAAAAGATGAGTGATTTAGAGACAAGCTTATAGTTATAAGGGAGGTCACTGTCATGGAGATAATGGACTAGTTGGTGACCATATCAGTCTCGAATATGTGATATACGGAAAAGGTTTCAGAAATCAATCCTAAGAATTTTCCACACACACACACACACACACACACACACACACACACACAAAATTTCATTCTTGTCTCTCTTTTTGTTCTATTGTTCTATTTGGAAAGATAAATATTATAGTAATCATTTTCACAAGATTCCTCAGTCAAGCCATCCACTTGTCCATCCATCCTACAGCCACACAGAGATCTGTGTCGATTACAGCTCAATAAACATAGAAGAAAGAAAAGGGAAAAGTCACCTGTAAATTCAAGACAAGATCACGAGCAAGAATCAAGAACTGGGTGTAATGTGTCTTCCCCCTCTGGGCATTTACATTTGACATGGTTGGGCTCACAGCATTTTGTCCTCAGCGTCATTAATTATCTTTCCCTTAGACCATTACAATTCCTTTATTTACATAATCTATGTGACTGTGCCACCCTTTACCTAATCATTCACAGAATGGAGGCGTTTTGCAGTGTAGAGATTTTTTTTTCACAGCTTCAGTAATGCTTAAATAAACCAATTCATGGCCGATAGCTGAATTACTTTCTTAGAATGCCTTCCTGGAAATAGAATTATGAGGTCAGAGGACACCAGCATATTCGAAGCTCCTGATGCATGTTAGCAAATTGCCTTTCATAAAACTATCCCAACTTGCGTTCCTGCAGCATGTAAGCATGCCTTCCTCCTAGGCACTGCCTCTGTTCCGAGGATTTGGTTTCATTCTTACAAACGTGAAAGATTAAAAAAAAAAAAAAAAAAAAAAGCAACTTTTGCTCAGGGTGACTCTTAAAAATGTACACTGAGCAAAAGATGCTTTAAAAAAAAAAAACTAGTCAAGAAATTGAAAAGCTTTTATCCAGACGTCTCTCTGGCCAATGAATGTTTTGCAACCATGATGCTGTGTTCTACAAAGATAATTGCGTTAGAAAATGCATTCAGTTATGCGTCCTGCACCCAGCTGGAGAAGTCTTTCTAGTCCAGGGCTCCTTCCTAGAATGGAGGGTTATACTAACTGACTGCACTGCCATTCGGAGCACTGGTGTGTACTAGATTTGAAATGCAATTGAATTAGAACATCTTTGAGAACAGAGCCCTGATGGCCTCACCCTGCTACTATGGGGCTTGCTACTACAAAGAGGAAGATTCACAGAGCCTTTGCTATCTGGATCTCAGGTCTAGAAGAACAGAAAAGATAGTTGAGATACCTGGTCTGAAACAAATCTCTCTGTTGAGACTTCACTCTAAGAACCAAAGGAGAAGAGGCCTGTAAAAGAAAGAAAAAAAAAAACACAAGGAAAGTGCTGTGAGGATAGAAGAAAAAGAGAACACAAAAGGAGCCCACAGAGAGAGAGAGAGAGAGAGGGGGGGGGGGCCCTTAAGACAGCTTAAAGGTCCTCACAAAGCACCACTGTCACAGAAAAGCCAAGAAGAAAGAAATATTTTTTTAAAGTCACTATTTTAGCTAGTGGACCATTTCGCCCAATATACTGTCTTTCCCACATTGACAAAGTCTATTCCTCCCTATTTTTTGCTAGGAACCTACCTTCATTTTAGGAGTTAGTATTCAGCAAGTCTAAAGGACAGAATCAAAAGAACTTGAACCACTGAAGGTGTATTCCTGAGGAAATGGGAAGGAGCAGAGTGACTACTCTCTGAGCAAACTGAGTGTCTGAGCTGGCACTCAGAGTGTCCCCACTTACAATCCGGATAGTTCAGACTTCCTCAGAAGTTGCCAGCAGTAGGCTGTTGCCTCTGTAATACTGATTATTCAAAACCCAAATTGGGCGAGAAATGCAGGAAAGACATCCACGAGCCATCAGCTGCAAGGAGTATCCCTCCCCTCCCCAGACCCACAATTCTCTGAACTGTCAAGAGTTGAGCACACCCTTCTGAGCTGATGGCATTTTGACGTTGTAAGAATGTTCCTTCTCCTCATCAGTCCCTAAGTCAAATCTACCCTTTCGGAAAGGTTAGTCCCCAAACAAAATGAACAGGAAAACGCCTCCAGTCCATAGAAATGTCACCCTGCCCTCCGGTTAAGCTCTTTTAATCACTATTTTAGAGGAAGCGGCCCAGTCGAATAGGAGGGAAACTCAATTACCCTGTGTACCGAGACAACTGTCAGAAGGAGGCGCCAACAGCAGCGTCTTGCAGGGAGCTTCCATGCAGAGACACGGAAGACAGACTTTGTTCTGTGCATTATCCGACCTTTTCTCCCCTTACCAGCCCCAGTGCCACCTCCCAGCTGCTAAGAGAAGACGGCAGAAATGGTACCAGCCAATGTTTTCTCATGCAATGTCTCCTCAGAGATAGGGATCCCTTTCCCACTCCCTTGACAGATATGGAAACAGGGGTGGGGTGGTGCTCAGGGTCCCTCTCAAGGCCAGAGAAAGTAGGTTGAGCCTTGCAGCCAAATTTCACACCAACCCCACAGTTTTCACGCTGGCAGAGAGACATGGACTCTGTTTCCACCTCAACTTTAGAAGCCCATCCCAAAGCGATCATCTGTGTGATTCCCTGACACTCTGAAGCAGCTCTTGGAGCAGAAGCTGTGGTGCCCACAGGATGCCAGTCGAGTTTCTAGAAGCCCTAGATGATGCCCTCGAGCCAGGGAGGGTGGCCCGTGACCGCCACAGAGACCCAGGCTCAACAGGTGACCCGCAGCGGCCAGCTCTCCCGGCTGATGCCAAGCAGGTGTGCGTCTCAGAGATAGGGATCCCTTTCCCACTCCCTCTACAGATATGGAAAACAGGGGTGGGGTGGGGGGGCTAGGGGTTTCTCGGGCCTGGCTTTTCGGCAAGGGCGGACTTGCCTATGTCTCAGAGCTCCTGTGCAGAGGCATATTCAGTGCTTATGGTTTTTGGAATTAAGTTGCATGACTGTGCCTTGCTCTCAAAAAATGTGTAAATGATACACTGCCAGTGCTAGCTAAAGAAAGGGGCATGGGTGCAGCCAGGCGGCCAGGGGGCAGGGGTGTGGCTCCTCCTCGGGGGTGAGAGGCAGGCTCCGAACTCCCCGTTCTGGGGGTGGGGGCGTTTCTGGATCTGGAGAGGCTTCTTGGGAAGAAGTCTTGAGACCAAAAGGAGCAGCATGGTTTTTTGAAGGACCCAGGTGAGGTTGAACACGAGCTCTGAGCAGCAGGGAAGAAGTTATGTAACTGGCGTGAGCTCTGTAAGTCGGGTTTCTAAGTCAGGTTTAGTGTCTCCATGCACCGTGTCCAAACAGAAAGACTGGTAATCAGCCACATGCTGATCTTGGCCGGAAAGATGCTCAGGGATAGAGACAGCCATGTGGGGTGTGTGTGTGTGTGTGTGTGTGTGTGTGTGTGTGTGTGTGTGTGTGTGTGTGTGTGTGTGTGTGTGTGTTTCTGTGTGTGTGTGTCTCTCTGTGTGTGTGAGTGTGTGTGTGTCTGTGTGTGTGAGTGTGTGTGTGTGAGTGTGTGTGTGTGTGAGTGTGTGTGTGAGTGTGTGTGAGTGTGTGTGAGTGTGTGTGAGTGTGTGTGTGAGTGTGTGTGTCTCTGTGTGTGTGAGTGTGTGTGTGAGTGTGAGTGTGTGTGTGTGTGAGTGTGTGTGTGAGTGTGTGTGTCTCTGTGTGTGTGAGTGTGTGTGTGTGTGTGAGTGTGTGTGAGTGTGTGAGTGTGTGTGTGTTTCTGTGTGTGTGTCTCTCTGTGTGTGTGAGTGTGTGTGTGTGAGTGTGTGTGAGTGTGTGTGTGAGTGTGTGTGTCTCTGTGTGTGTGAGTGTGTGTGTGTGTGTGAGTGTGTGTGTGTGAGTGTGTGTGTGAGTGTGTGTGTGTGTGTCTCTGTGTGTGTGAGTGTGTGTGTGTGTGAGTGTGTGTGTGTGAGTGTGTGTGAGTGTGTGAGTGTGTGTGTTTCTGTGTGTGTGTCTCTGTGTGTGTGTGTTTGAGTGTGAGTGTGTGTGTGTGTGTGTGAGTGTGTGTGTGAGTGTGTGTGTGAGTGTGTGTGTGAGTGTGTGTGTCTCTGTGTGTGAGTGTGTGTGTGAGTGTGAGTGTGTGTGTGTGAGTGTGTGTGTGAGTGTGTGTGAGTGTGTGTGTGTGTGAGTGTGTGTGTGTGAGTGTGTGTGAGTGTGTGTGTGTTTCTGTGTGTGTGTCTCTGTGTGTGAGTGTGTGTGTGAGTGTGTGTGTGTTTCTGTGTGTGTGTCTCTGTGTGTGTGTGTGAGTGTGTGTGTGTGTGACTCTGTGTGTGTGTGTGTCTGTGTGTGTCTGTGTGTGTGTCAGTGTGTGTGTTTTGCTGGTACTCATGCCAATGTTTTCTCCAACTATCACCATAAAAACAAAAAAAACAAACAAACAGTCCCATCTACAAAAATGCCATAAGGCAATACAGAGTCTCTCTATTCAAGGAAATAAATGGAAACACTGAGACCCTCCCTAACATTTCATAGGCTGAGATTTCATAGGCTGACATTTCATAGGCTGAGATTTCATAGGCTAACATTTCATAGGCTGAGATTTCATAGGCTGACATTTCATAGGCTGAGATTTCATAGGCTGACATTTCATAGGCTGAGATTTTAAGGCTGACATTTCATAGGCTGAGATTTCATAGGCTGACATTTCATAGGCTGAGATTTCATAGGCTAACATTTCATAGGCTGAGATTTCATAGGCTGAGATTTCATAGGCTGACATTTCATAGGCTGAGATTTCATAGGCTAACATTTCATAGGCTAACATTTCATAGGCTGAGATTTCATAGGCTAACATTTCATAGGCTGAGATTTCATAGGCTGAGATTTCATAGGCAACCCAATCATTTTTCGAGCCCGGGTGTCTCTGTGGAAAGAAGTGAGTGGAGGACGACAGGAGGTCACTGAGGGCTGTGGAGGCCATAAGGGCCAAGGACATTGCTGGAGCCTGAAGGGCGATCCTGCTGAGTGATGCTGGTGCCCCACCTTCTCAGGGCGAGGCTCAGAATGCCAGGGCTGCCCCAGAGCCTGCAGCAAGTCTAGCAAAACACATCCACACCTTCCGAGAGCTTCTTTTCTCCCCATCCTACTCAGCAGTGGTTACTGTTCTGCTTTTCTTTCTTTCTTTCTTTTTATTTATTTTCCCTTTTGTTGCCCTTGTTGTCTTTTTATTGTTGTTGTAGTTATTGTTGTTGTTACTGATGTCGTTGTTGTTGGATAGGACAGAGAGAAATGGAGAGAGGAGGGGAAGACAGAGAGGGGGAGAGAAAGACAGACACCTGCAGACCTGCTTCACCGCCTGTGAAGCGACTCCCCTGCAGGTGGGGAGCCGGGGGCTCGAACCGGGATCCTGACGCCGGTCCTTGCATTTAACCACATGCATTTAACTCACTGCACTACCACCCGACTCCCATTGTTCTGCTTTTCAACAGAACATTTTACAAATAGAGTCAGATCATGCTTATTCAGCTTCTGAAGATGTCTTGAGAATTAGATCTGACTGGCGTTTTCAATGAAATGGAACATTGAAATGAACATCGAAAATTCTCTGAAAGGTCGTAAGTCTGATAATGAAAAGAAAGCAATGTGGGTATTATATTTCCAAGCTGGTCCCTGCAGCTTAGCCAAGTGGTGGCAATACATGTCTGCTGCAATCTCTGGACACAACCAGACCAATTTAATTCGGGAGAGATCTGGGGTTGGAGTGTCGGAAACATTGAAGTCTAACTGTGGACAAGGTTCCACGTGGTGTTGGAGAAATTTCCAGACGTGTCACTTGTGTATGACTGTCGCCCCTTCCCTTCTTTTTCTGTTGTTTCTCTTGTTTTCTTTTACCCAATGTTACCAGGGAAAAACCCCTTTGAGATGACAGCACCCTAAAGACTCCCCCTTCAAGTTTACAAGTGGCATATTGGGAGTCGGGCGGTAGCGCAGCAGGTTAAGCGCACGTGGCACAAAGCACAAGGACCGGCGTAAGGATCCCGGTTCGAGCCCCCCAGCTCCCCACCTGCAGGGGAGTCACTTCACAGGCAGTGAAGCAGGTCTGCAGGTGTCTGTCTTTATCTGCCCCTCTCTGTCTTCCCCTCCTCTCTCCATTTCTCTCTGTCCTATCCAACAACAACAACATCATAACAATGATAATAATAAGCACAACAATGGTAAAACAATCAGGGTAACAAAAGGGAAAAAATGGTCTCCAGGAGCAGTGGGTTCGTGGTACAGGCACCAAGCCCCAGCAATAACTCTGGAGTCAAAAAAAAAAAAAAAAAAAAAGAATTTGATCTTCAGTTAACATCCCCTAGAAATACACATAACTAGGGGACTGGGGAGTGGTGCACCCACTTGAGAGCGTGTTACAATGCACAAAGATTCAAGCCCCTGGTCCCCGCCTACAGGAAGAAAGCTTCACAGGTGATGAAGCAGGGCTGCAGGTGTTTGTTTCTCTCTTATGTCCCTCTCTCCGCTCAAATTCTCTCTGTCCTATCAAGTAAAGATAAGTGAGTAAAAAAAAAAAGAAAGAAAGAAAGGCAAGGAGGAAAATGGCTGCTGGGAGCAGTAGGTTCATCATTCAGACCCGGGCCTCAGCAACAGCCCCAGGGACAATAAAAATCAATATAGATAAAAAATTATGTGAGTATTATGTGAGAACAATTTACCTTTATATCTCTTTAGCAATTACTTTCTCCTAAGATCAAAGAACATACTTTTCACCTCTCTTTGCCAATATTGGCTCTAAATATTGACTTCTCCTCACCTGATGTTTAACCAAACAGGTCAGTGAGGTAGAAACACCAACACTGTTTCCAGACTGAACTCAAGCATTTTCTTTTTTTAAAAAAAAATTATTTATAAAATGGAAATATTGACAACACCCTAGGATAAGCGGGGTACAATTCCACACGATTCCCACCACCAGAGTTCCGTATCCCATCCCCTCCATTGAAAACTTCCCTATTCTTTATCCCTCTGGGAGTGTGGACTCAGGGTCATTATGGGGAGCAGAAGGTGGGAGTCTGGCTTCTGTAATTGCTTCTCTGCTAGACATGTTTTTAAATTTTTTTTTTTTATCTATAAAGCCTAAATTGCATTGAGTTCCACCAAACTTTTCAGGTAGACAGTCATGCTACAAGGGGTTATCGTGGGAATTAAAGTATTTATTGATACCTAGGATGGTAAGATCTTCTTTTGTTTTATATATATATAAACATATATATATATAATATTATATATATAAGCATATATATATATAGCTGCTGCACCACTGCCCAGCCCCTGAAGAGGATGTTTAGATGTCAAGTGGTTTGAAATAAATCAAACTCTTTAAATATGTAATCATGAAGGGACTGGGTGGTGGTGCACATCTGACCATGTGCAGGGACCCAGGTTCAAGCTCCCAGTCCCCACCTGCAGGGGGAAGCTTCATGAATCTCCACCAGTGCAGCAGATCTCTCCTGCCCCTTCCTTTTCTCTTACTATTATTATTATGTAATACTGATTTACAAAATGACATGTCAACAGGAGTCTAATTCCATACCGTTCCCACCGCCAGAGCTCTAAATCCCCAGTCCCTCTATTGTAAGTTACAGCAATTTTTCGAAGGTTGCAGACATCAGATAACTATCATTTCTACAACTGTCCATCTGTATTTGTACATAGTTGCCCCGCATTTTTAAATTTTATATATTTACTATTGGATAGAGACAGAGAGAGAAACTGAGAGGAGAAGACGATAGAGATAGAGCGCTCGTGGCAGTGGAGAAATGTACATCGGTATTAGAAATGATTTTCTCCAAAAGTTCTGGTTGCTGTGTGGCCAATGCCATCTCAGGCAGTTGACACACATCTTCACTCCTACGTTCAGGGTTGTGTAAAAACTTTCTCCCTCCCCTGTGACGGAGGTCTACATTCAGGGTCATGCAGAGAGGTGGAGCCAGAACTCAAACCCCCGTGTGTGTGTGTGTGTGTGTGTCTGTGTCATTCCTTACAGCTGCATATCAATATAAAAATGAAATGTTCCTTTTAAAATAACTCAGGATTCTCCAGGATCAATCACAAGGGCACTATATTTACCCAGACGCCCCATGGAAGACCGCCATCCATCAGGGAACTGCTTCACAAGAACTTGAACAATTTGGCTTCTCGAGTGATTGATTTCAGAGTTGACTCTCATCAGACCCTTGCAGGCTATGTTTAGCAAAACGTATTATGTAACCCATTTTTTTAAACTGAATTTTTATTATCAAATATATTTTCTAGTCAACTAGTCAGGACTGAACTTTTTGATGGCTCCAACTTCAAGACTACCGTTTATATAATTTTAAAAGCTGGCACTAAAAATATGTGGGGGAACATATATATTAGCATTTCTAGACAAGAAGAGAGAGGACTGAGTATTATTCAGGTTATTTTTTTCCCCTTTGGGAAAAGCAGTAAGGACTCAAGTGAGGAAGCACTGCCCAGGGTCAGTGTTAACATGCATGAGTCCTGCTCATTCTCTCCAGCCTATGTGTCCTTTTCCAAGTGACTTTTCAAACTGTTAGAAGGACCTGGAAACATACTATTCAAAAGAAGAAGAAAAAAAAAAAGGATTTGTGAATAATGCAGCTGTGAACACAGGGGTGTATGTGTCCCTTCTGATTAGTGTTTGAGTGTCCACTGGATGGGATTGTTGTCTCATAAGGTAATTCCATTTTATTTGTTGAAGGACTGTGTAGTCATAGTCAGAAAAGTGGACACAGTCTAAGGCTCATCATCAGACAGCTATCTAAGGAAGTGACAGGTATAGACTCCATGGAGTACTACTCTGCCATCAAAAAGGAGGATATTGTGTCTTTCGGAACAAAATGGATGGGACTGGAGGTGATGATGCCTAGTGAGATGAGTAAAGAGATGAGAGACGGCAGCCGGACAGCTTCACTCAGACGCGGAGTCTAGACAGCTGATTGGCATGAACTAAAAAAAAGAAGAAGAAAATGGAAACCAGCATACTAGACTTGTGAGAACTCTCTGGTGGTTCTCTTTGAGAGGATGAGGACACAGAACTTCAGTGGCGGGTGTGGTGTGATTCTAACACATCATCATGTTAAAATCTTGTAACTAAATATTAATACCAAGTAAAAAAAATAAAAAAACAAAAAAGGACTTGGCAAGCTGGGTCTAGGAAGAGCCCCATCACTGAGGGCTGGGTCCAGTAACGTCCCAGACGCCTCGCTCTCCCGGGGGGATTCATGCCCATGCCCGGAGCTGGGGTGCCAAGCCTCTGGAGCTGGTATTGATGTCATCCCTGAATCTTTCGCTCTGCCTCTGCCGTCTGTGACAGGGCAGTCCAGACCCTTAATCCTGGCCTTCCCTCCTGGCCTTGGGCAGTTGGCAGAACCACTGTGGAAAGGAGTCACAGCTATGAGCATCACTGTGGCTACTTCTTAGCTGTGAAGATGACCGTCATTGCATGACCGTCTGGCTCCTTTTGGAAGCAGAGTCTTGTGGGGGAGAGAGAGCCCCCTCGGTGCCCCCTCAGCACTGGGATTGGACCGTCGTCTCCTGGAATGTTTCCAGCCCGGGTAATTGCATTCTGCTCACCAAAAACTCCCCATCCTTCTCCCTGGGGAAGGCTCCCTAATTTCCTGCTCCAAACCAGCTGTTTTTTTTGGGGGGGAGGGGGGGCGAGGCTGGCAGCTGGCATGTCACTGTGTAGAGGTGGCCGGTCTGTGATAAGACATGGCTGTCCCCATAGCCAGGACTCCAGAGAAAGCTCGCAGCAGACCCGAGCACTTTCTTCTGACACATAAAAAGAGAAAGTGCCCCATAACTTACTAGAGGCTATTATGGGGGGAGGGCAGAGAGCGGAGGGGATGGTGCTTTCTTTTGACATTACTGAAAAATATAAACAATCACTGCTTAAGACCCTGTAGCCCGAGCTGAGGTGTCTCCAGTTGGGGCTTCCAAGGGCCTCTTGTATTGTCCCTGTGTCCAGTTGACAAAGACGTCGTGTCATGTCCCTCCTGTTCAACGGCCGGGCGTCCCCCAGAGCCGACACCGATACCGCACACAGACCCCTTTCTGAACTGTGATCAGAAAGATGTGGCTTTCGAGTGAGGACACGGTTCTGTTTACGGAAGGCAGTGAAAGGGACGCCGGAGATGCCTGTGGTTCCGAAGACCTCCCATAAAAAGCCCCAAGCAGAAGATGAAACGTGACACCCGCTTTATAATCTGTCCAAGACCCCGACCCCCAGCCCATGGGTCTCATATGTATGCAATCAACTTTTATTGGTTCTTGGATTACATTCTGTGAGTGCAGGCTGCACCCGCTGCCAGTCGGAGCCCAGGGACAGTGTGCGAGTGTCCTTAATAAAGGGCTGGGTAGTTTGAAACCCTTGCTGGTACCAAGGCTTGTTTTCATGGGAACGAAGCTTTAGAGAAAATATTACTTCACCAAAAAAGAAGACGGAAGAGAAGGAGGAGGAGGAGGAGGAGGGGGGAGGGGAGAAGGAGGAGAAGGAGAAGAAGAAGTAGTGATGGCAGAATAAAGATCTTGATAGGATGATGGAAACACATGTATATGCATTCCTCAACTTTCTCTCTCTATCTCTCTCTCTGTCTCTCTCTCTCTCTCTCTCTCTCTCTCTTCTTGTAGGGTCTATCTTAAACACATATAATCAAGATCTGTCCATGAAGAACTCACTGACAGGTAACCATCCTTAGCAATCAAGAGATTCCAGAGTGTTCAAATCTGAGAGCAAAGCATGTCGTTACAGAGGGAATTGATGTTCTAGAAACAGCAATTTTGATAACATCCTGGTCCAAGAAGAAAATATTAAATAGTTAAAATATTAAATATTAATAGTGGCCACTCACACTGGCACACTCTGGAGTTCAGTGGAGTAGGCAGGGCGTACAAGATGCTACTCTCTCTCTCTCTCTCCCTGTTGCTCCAGTTCTCAGGCCCGGCCCTGTTCTAAGAGGCCAGGATGAAAGGTGTGAAGGTGGTGGTTTTCCTCCCCCCATCCCTCCATCCTCTGCCCTTTTTTGTTCAATCTTTGTTTATTAGAGACAGCCATACATCGAGGGGGTTGGGGGAGAGAAAGAGAGAAAGAATCCCACAGCCCTGCTTCACCATTCGAAAAGCTTCCCTCCCTGCAGTTGGGGATCAGGGCCTCGAACCCAGGTCCTTGCACACTGTAATGTGGGTGGTCAGGTTCACCAGCACCTGGCCCCTCTCTGCTAACTCTTGTCCTCTTTCTCTCTCTTCCCTTTTTCTGTGTGGTCCTCGTCATATGTTTTGGATGTGCTTCTCAGTCTAGAACTTTATCCTCCCACTTCAGACACCACAAAACCAAAATTCAGACAGGCCCAGAAACTCACCCAAGATCTCAGTGAGGGAACAGCTAAGACCACCTCAGTCTCCAATTGGTCTTTCTGGTCTTTCCTCATGACAGCGTTTTTATTACCAGGAACTTTGTTTTTTTCATTATTATTAATATTATTATTATTGTTATTATTATTATGTCATCACTGAGGCCTTTACAGAGAGAGAGAGACTGCAAAACAGCTGACTGAGATAGTGTTCTGTGCGTGATTTACCATGTGCGTGACCCCAAATTAATTCCAGTCCCAAGTGCATTGAAGGAAGCTTCTCTCTCTTTCTCAACCTCTTCCTATAAAATTATCCCAGAATGGTGAAGCCCCAAAGATAACAGAAAGAAAGAAGGGAGGGAGGGAAGGAAGGAAGGAAGGAAGGAAGGAAGGAAGGAAGGAAGGAAATAAGGAAGGAAGGAAATAAGGAAGGAAGAAGGAAGGGAAGGGAAGGGAAGGGAAGGGAAGGGAAGGGAAGGGAAGGGAAGGGAAGGGAAGGGAAGGGAAGGGAAGGGAAGGGAAGGGAAGGGAAGGGAAGGGAAGGGAAGGAAAGATAAGGGAAGGGAAGGGAAGGGAAGGGAAGGGAAGGGAAAAAAGACACAATGGGGAAGTCGGGCTGTAGCACAGCGGGTTAAGTGCAGGTGGCGCAAAGCACAAGGACCGGCATAAGGATCCTGGTTCGAGCCCCCGGCTCCCCACCTGCAGGGGAGTCGCTTCCCAGGCGATGAAGCAGGTCTGCAGGTGTCTGTCTTTCTCTCCCCCTCTCTGTCTTCCCCTCCTCTCTCCATTTCTCTGTCCTATCCAACAACGAAGCCATCAATAACAACAAGAATACTAACTACAGCAATAAAACAAGGGCAACAAAAGGGAATGAATAAATAACTAAATAACTATGTAAACAGACACAATATCAAATCTTTCTTTAGTGCAGCAGAGACCAGTTTCAAACACAGAACTTGTCAATACCAAAGCAGAGGCTTTATCCCAATGAGCTTTCTTGCCAATTCCAAATTTTAAATATTCTGCTAATAGCTAGGTTTAGAGCATAACTATAACTTTATTATCTTGTAATTTCGTAAATCAAAATTAACTCACTAACAAAAAATCAGATAAAAAGGAATTCATATCCATCTACTACATTTGAAGATTTGAAGTCTTTTTAGTAAATCTTAAAAACACAAAATAAAGTTTGATCCCAGTGTTTAGTGAGCCCAGGACTTACTTGACTGAGAACCCCCCAGGCATCAGAAAGTTCAATCCCAGAGCCAGGCAGTGGTGCACCTGGTTAAGTACACACACTATAGTGTGCAAGGACCCGGGTTTGAGCCCCTGGCCCCCACATGCAGGGGGAAAGCTTCACGGGTGGTAAAGCAAGGCTGCAGGTATCTCTCTGTCTCTCCCCCTTTCTATCTCCCCTCCCCTCCAATTTCTCTCTGTCTCTATCCAATAATAAATAAATACATAAATAAATAAATATAAAAAGTTCAATCCCTGGCAACAGCAGTACTCTGCTTCTTCTCTCTCACTTCCCCTCTCTTTCCTCTCTCTCCCTCTCTCACTTTCTCTCTTTCTTCTTTCTCTTTCCCCTATTTCTCTCTCTCTTTTTCCTCTCTCTTTCTCTGTCTCTCTTCCTCTTTCCACTCTCTCGCTCTCTCTCTCCCGCACTCTTTCTCATATTAAGTGAGCACATAAATCTTTAGTGAAACAAAAGTCTTTTTACTCCTGCCGATATCTTCTCTGTGTTTCATCAGGAGCATGTGCAGTACTCATGATTTCTGACACGTAACATCTCCGGAAATTCCACCGGGGCCCATGATTAGAACCCAGAGGGACTCGGCACAGCTTCCCCCATAGAGTGAAAAGTGACCCTGGAGAAAAAGAGAGAGGAGACCCTCAAGTTTGGGGGGCGGCAAACTTACATGCGGTCAGGATTTTAGGTCAAAAGAACCCAGATTTTTTTTTTTTAACCACCATGGCATTGCTGGGGCTTTAAAGGCACTTGGACAATTTCTCTACTCCTCGAGTGACTTTTTTAAATCTCCTTTTATCCAGATGGAGGATAAGTGACAAAGACAGATGGATAGACACACAGAGAGAAAAAGAGAAACTCAAGGTTCAATGTCTATGACGTTCCGCTTTGCTGAGTACTCCCAAGTGCCAGCTGGGGCCTTGAACCTGGCACCCTTCGCCTGGTCAGGTGGATGATATGCAGCCCCCTCTAGCCCACCACTGAGTTTGTAAAAGGATATTTGTTTAGTCTGATGAGGCAGAGAAAACCGAGAGGTGCAGGAGGAGACAGTGAGGGAGAGAGACACCTGCAGCCCTGCTCCACCCTCCTGAAGCCTTGTCCTCACCCCCAGCCCCTGCAGGTGGGAATGGGGGCAGCCTGTACACGGTGAAGTCTCAGCTTCACTGGGCTGCCAGCACTTGGCTTCTCCACCCCAGGCTTTTTCAGTTGTTTATTTTATTTTTAGTGAGGGGGGTATTCATAGTTTACAGTCAATACAGTTGTTGGTCCATATGTAATCTTTCTTAGCTTTTTATTTTTATTTTATTTTATTTTATTTTATTTTTTACCAGAGCGATGCTCAGCTCTGGCTTATAGCAGTGTGGGGGATTGAACCCGGGACTTGAGAGCCTCAGGCATGAAAGTCTCTTTGCATAACCATTATGCTATACCCCCACTATTTCTCAGCTTTTTGCAAAACACTCCCCACCCCCAGCCTAAGCCCTCTTTCACCCCTCCCCCAGAGTCCTGTACTTCTGTGCAATACACTAAATGTTCGTTTTATTTTAATGACAAAGACACAAAGAGAGAGATTGACTGGAGCACTTCTCAGCTCTGGTTTTTGGTGGTGCTGGGGATTGAACCTGGGACCTTTGGCATGGTTTCAGGCATGGAAGTCTTTTGCAGAACCATTATGCTGTCTCCCCAGCACCACTCGAGATTTTTTTTAATACCTCCATTTTACTTATTTATTTGTTTTAGATACAGGCAGAAAGAGAGAGAAGACACAGGACACTAAAGCTTCTTCCACTGTGGTGCCTGGGTCACTGGTTCTGCAAAGCAATGTGTTCGCCCAGCGAGCTCGTTCACCAGCCCTCTGTTGATGAAGGCGGGGAAGCAACTTCAGGGAGAAGTTATTGACCTACAGTCTGGCCAGGGACAGTTATGGAGTCACTTCTGTGTGTGTGTGTCCTCAGATTCAGGGGCAGAGCCTGTTTCTCTACGGGGCCATCTTATCTTAATGCTTTTTCAGCCACCAAGTTGCAGGTGCTGCCATGATGTCAGACGCCCTCACCCATGTGTCCTGGAGCCTCCCCTCCCCAGAGCTCTGCCCCACTAGAGAAAGACAGACACAGGCTGGGGGTGTGGATCCACCTGCCAACACCCATGTCCAGAGAAGCAACTACAGAAGCCAGAACTCTCACCTTCTGCTCCCCATAGAGATCTTTGGTCCACACTCCCAGAAGGATAAGGAACAGGGCAGCTTCCTATCAAGGGGAGAGGACATGGACCTCTGGTGGTGAGAGCTGTGTGGAATTATACCCCTTTTATCCTACAGTCTTGCTGATAATTATTAAATCAGCAATGATAAAAAATATAAGGCACCCTTGATGGATGGTAGATGGCCATCTGAGGCAGCTCTGCTGGTGAGTGCAGAAGAGAAGACGCTAACAAACTAAATGGACTCTATTAAATTAATCACCGTGCACACATGAGATGGAATACCCAATAGCTGAGGCAGGGAGGATGCAGAGCTGACACTGAGAAGTTCCCAGGGTCTACTGGCTAAAGTCATTTTTGGAACAAAATGCACAGTTGTGTTCCAATTGTGTAAAAAAAATTAAATTAAATTAATCAGATACACGTGTCCGTGTAGACATGAAAATATAGACGTGAAGTCCTGAAAAGGCACGAGCTGGGTCTCTTTGTCCATGAGACAGAGAAGACTCCCCCCTACCCCGTCCCACGACTACACCTCCAAGTCACGGCAGGCACAGGAGGACCGGGGTTTGCTCCTCTCAAGCCTAGGCTGTGCTGTCGAGTGTCCCCGCACCATGTGAGTCTTTGCTTTGAGGACCCAGACCATCAAAATGTTGCTGTGTGGTTTAGCATTTGCTCAGTCCTTCCTATTAAATGTTTAAAAATAATAATAATAAAACGAGCTCTACAGGTTTGCTTTATCTATGAGCTCCAGCCTAGTGGACTCAGACAAGATCAGGGACGGGACGTGACCACTTGCTCACAAAGACATCATGGTATTTTAAAGGGACTCAGCACCAACCACTCTGACCAACACCTTTGGGGCCTGGGCTCCCCCGACCACCCTCACTCTGAGCAGGAAGGACATACAGTATTTTCCTGTTGGGGGTGAGCAGCAAAACTGAGACCTCATTCTTAACTGTAAGAATTGCCACAAGCCCAAAGCACTGGGTTCAAGCCCCTGGTCCCCACCTGCAGTGAGAAAGCTTCAGGAGCACTGAAGCAGGGCTGCAGGTGTCTCTCTATCTCTCGCCCTCTGTCTCTCCCTCCCCTCTCAATTTTTCTCAATTTTTCTCTGTCCTATCAAACAAAGGAGAAATAATGGGGGCGGGCGGGCAGTGGTTCTCTTGGTTAAGCACACGCACTGCATGTGCATTCAACCAGCAGCACCACTTTCTGGCCTCTCTCCTCTTTCAAGCCACAAAATCCATATTATTCTCTTTCTGCCTCCCTGCCCACCTGCCCTCTTCCAGGAAGCCTTCCTCTGGGCTAAAGGAGTCCTTGCAGAAATCTTCTAGAAAGTCCTCAGACTACAGGAAATCTGGCAGGTTACCTGGCTTCTTGCTCACTGGACTTGGCATTTCAGAAGAAAACTGGTGTCTTGTTCAGTTCCCTGTCTCATGCAGCTGGGAAGCGCCCTGCCTGGGTGTGGAGAAGGGGTGGGTGCAGTGGCCTGAGAAGGAAGACAAGATGCAGCATTGCCCCAAAGGAAACACAGACCCTCTCTGGCCACACAGCAACCTGGGAAAGTCATTTGGCCCCTGCTGCCAGTTGAGTTCCTATGCACAGCAGAGAGAGAGGAAAAACAAAAGTAAAACAAAACACAGCACCTGATTTGCAAAGCCAAGGCTGTTGGGACAGCCAGAATCCCAGGAGCTAAGAGAAGGAGAAGTTAGGGGAAGGGAGTGGCGGCACGCCTGCTGAGTGCACATACTATCTTGTGCAAAGACCAAGGTTCAAGCCCCCGCTGCTCTCCACCTCCAGGGGGAAGCAGGGCTTCAGATGTTTTTTTGTCTCTCTCCCTCTCTATCTCCCCCTCCACACTCTCAATTTCTCTCTGTCCTATTCAATAAAACAGGAAGGAAGGAAGGAAGGAAGGAAGGAAGGAAGGAAGGAAGGAAGGGAGGGAGGGAGGGAGGGAGGGAGGGAGGGAGAAAGGGAGGAAGGGAGGAAGGGAGGGAGGAAGGGAGGGAGGGAGGGAGGGAGGGGAAATAGCTTGCTGTAGCGGTGAATTCACAGTGCTGGCGCTGAGCCCAGTGATAAACCGGGCGGCAATAATATATTTTTTTTATTTAAAAATAGGAAAAGGACAATACAACTTCCACAAAGGAAAGAAAAAGTGACTGTTTATGTAGCAGCAGGAAACACACCAGAGCTTGAAGCTTTGTGGGTGTGGGCACACACACAGACACAAACACACAGACAGACACAAACACAAAAATACACACACAGAGGCAGACAGACACACACAGAGACACTCACACACAGGCAGACACACAGACACACACAGGCAGACATGCACACACATACAAAGACACACAGACATATAGACACACACACAGACACAAACACACAGACAGATACACACAGACATACAGTCAGACACACACACACAGAAACACACAGGCACACACACACAGAGAGACATACACACAGGCAGACACACAGACACACACAGGCAGACATGCACACACATACAAAGACACACAGACATATAGACACACACACAGACACAAACACACAGACAGACACACACAGACATACAGTCAGACACACACACACAGAAACACACAGGCACACACACACAGGCAGACATGCACACACACATACAAAGACACACAGACATATAGACACACACAGAGACAGACAGACATATAGACACACACACAGACAGACAGACACACACAGACATACAATCAGACACACACACAGAAACACACAGGCACACACACACAGAGACACACACACAGGCAGACACACAGACACACACTGGCAGACATGCACACACACATAGGCAAACATATACAAAGAGACACACAGACACACACAGACATAGGCAGACACACACATACAGACACACAAAGACACACAGACATATATATATAGACACACACACAGATAGACACACTCAGACACAGACACAAACACACAGACAGACAGACACACACAGACAGACAGACATACAGACAAACATACACATACAGAGAGACACTCACACACAGGCAGACACACAAACACACACCGGCAGACATGCACACACACAGATACACACACAAAGAGACACACACAGGCAGACACACAAAGACATACAGGCATATAGACACACACAGATACATACACACACAGGAGGCCAGTGAATGCTGTCACACTTGGATCCAGATCCATTGATCACAGGCACCAGAAACTGTCTTGGGCACTGCAGGCAGGGGTCCCTCTGGGGCCGTGCCAGGCCCCCGCCACCCCCTTGCTCAGTCCCAGGGCGGGTGACATCACCGCCACGGAGAGAAAGCCAGCGTCCGTGGGCATCGAGCCCCTGGCATGGTTCCTCCCCTCTACAGCTTGCCGTCAACCATGGGGATGGGGGGGGGGGGCGGACCACCAAGCTGAAAGTAGGTTTCAGGGTCATTGACTGAATTCCCATAAACAGGAAGAAAGGAACAGTCACGGATCCTTTTAATCTGCCTCTCGCCGGCATCTCTCCGCAGCAAAGTCGTGCAGGTATTGGTTGGGACACTGAAATTTAGGTCAATGACATTCCAGCTGCAGCAAGTGTCTGACTTCCTGTTCAGTGGAGGCTCTCTCCTGGCACAGAAGTGGCGGGAGCCCCCCGCCCTGTTTGTTTATCACGCTAACAATGGGCTTTTGGGGAAGGCGGGACCACCACCACCTTACAGAGGCTCGCAAGGCACACCACCACCTGAATAATGCATGCCCATTGGGAGTGTGGGCCTGGCACCCGAGAAAGCCAAAGGCTTTGAAAGCACCTGCTCTGAACCATGACAGCCCAGGGTCCAGAGGAGATCTGAGCCCTGCCTCTGCCCCTCGCCCTCCCCCCCCTCGTCTGTCTCCCCCTGCCACCCCACTCCTCACCATTTCCCTTTTTGCATTGAAAATCAGCTCTGAGACTGAGGTGCCCCTTTCCCTGGGTCTTCTTCCCAGTGGTTCCTGCCCTGCCCCACCCTCGCCTTATCCACGGTGTGCTTGGGGCCTGCAGGGGTGCAGAAGGGGACCCCCCAAGTGCCTCCGGACCCCTGGCTCCCCCACTGGGGACTTGCTCCACATGATGGCCACAGACTGAATTTTTTTTTATTTTTAAGTTTTGAAGGGTTTGGGCATGGATGCAATTCTACTTTTAAGGATTTGTTTATTTATTAAGGAAAGAAATGGAGGAGAGACAGTTAGTTAAATCCCAGGTGCTGTGGGGAGATGTGTGATGGAGAGAGAGAGAGAGAGAGAGATTGAGATTAACCTCAGGCTTCTATAAGATGCAGAGAGAGAGAGATTGACATCAGGCATCTATAAGATGCAGAGAGAGAGAGAGACTAATATCTCAGTTGTCTGAGTGATTGGGGGGAGAGAATCAACACCAGGTATTTATATGATGTAGAAATAGGTAGGTAGATAGATGGATGGATGGATGGATGGATGGATGGATGGATGGATGGATGGCCAGAGCATCACTCCAACACACACAGCCCTGGAGATTGAATCAGAACCTCATTCCTACCCATCTTGTTCCCACTGCCCTCCCGACTGTGTGCTGGCCTGCCCGTTCAAAGCCTGTGGGCACGCCTTCCCACCCTGCCAGTCCAAGCAGGTCCAGCACAGAGAATGGCACTCTGCATCCTAATTTGGCTCGTTGGCTCACGTCTCTCTTCCGGAAGCAAGGTCTGTGCTAGCATCATTCAGCCGCTCACTGACACTTGCTGAGGCCAACCAACCAAACCAGCTCTGAACCTTCAGGACACCCCCCCTTCCTGCTGTTTGCAATTCCAAATGGACTTTAGAATCACTTGCCAGCGTTCACACAGCCGTAGCCAAGCGCATGAAACCCACAGGAACAGCGCCTCAGTTAAAGGCATGTTCGGAGACAGACTTCACAGGTTTGATACTGACCCTTCCAATCCACAGGTCCGTGCAATCACAAACAGCAGGTCTATAAAATCTTGTGATAATTGTCTCTCTAACATTCTTTTTTGTTCTTTTCTACTTTTTTTAAATATATTTTTATTTGACAGGACAGAGATAAATGGAACCAGGTGGTAGCACACCTGGTTAAGCACACACATTACGGTGTACAAGGACTCAGGTTCAAGCCCCTGGTCCCCACTTGCAGGGAGAAAGCTTCATGAGTGGTGAAGCAGGGCTGCAGGTGTCTCTCTGTCTCTCTTTCTATCTCCCTCTCCCTTCTCAATTTTTCTCTGTCTCTATCAAATAAATAAAAATATTTTTTAAAAAGAACAGATAAATTGAGAGGGAAGGTGAAATAGAGAGGCAGAGAGACAAAGAGAGACAGAGAGAGAGAGACCTTCAGACCTGCTTCACCACTGCAGGGAGGAGAGCAGGGGTGGGCTGGAGGGTCCAGACCTGACTCCTTGCAGATGGTGACTTGTGCACTTAACCAAGTGTGCCACCACCCGACCCCTTTCCTCTGATATTCATCATGAAGACACTGAATTTATTTTGTTAGATTCCTAAGTTTTGGATGTTATTAGCTAGCTGTTAAATTACAGGAATGATCTATGTGTCTGGTGTCTGAGTGTACAATTCTTTGGGATTTGCTTCATGTGAGTTTAGTCTTTTTTAAATTTTTTTTATATTTATTTATTTTCCCTTTTGTTGCCCTTGTTGTTTTTCATTGTTGTTGTGGTTATTATTGTTGTTACTGATGTCATTGTTGTTGGATAGGACAGAGAGAAATGGAGAGAGGAGGGGAAGACAGAGAGGAGGAGAGAAAGATAGACACCTGCAGACCTGCTTTACCGCTTGTGAAGCGACTCCCCTGCAGGTGGGGAGCCGGGGCCTTGAACCGGGATCTTTACTCTGGTCCTTGTGCTTTGCGCCACCTGCGCTTAACCTGCTGTGCTACTGCCCAGCTCCCGTAAGTTTAGTCTTTTCTGCCGTGATAGCTAACTGGTTCCCAAACTGTGTTGAAGCTTGTTCTCTTCTATCCTATAGTGTGTGTGCATGTGCGTGTGCGTGTGCGTGTGCGTGTGCTTGTGTGTGTGTGTGAGAGAGAGAGAGAGAGAGAGAGAGTAGTTGAATTATTTGTTACTTGAACCTTTGGAAGAGCTTCTGTTTTCTAGACCTGATGAGCTTGGAGGGGACTTTTTTTTTTAAGAATTTATTTATTTATTCATGAGAAGGATAGGAGGAGAGAAAGAACCAGACATCACTCTGGTACACGTGCTGTCGGGGATCGAACTCAGGACCTCATAGTTGAGAATCCAATGCAGGTCTCTTTTGTCTTTTTTTTTAATTTTTCTTTTTTATTTCTTAATATTTATTTATTCCCTTTTTGTTGCCCTTATTTTATTGTTGTAGTTATTATTAATGTCGTTGTTGTCAGACAGGACAGAGAGAAAATGGAGAGAGGAGGAGAAGACAGAGAGGGGGAGAGAAAGACAGACACCTGCAGACCTGCTTCACTGCCTGTGAAGCGACTCCCCTGCAGGTGGGGAGCCGGGGGCTCGAACCGGGATCCTTCCGCCGGTCCTTGTGCTTTGCGCCACCTGCGCTTAACCCGCTGCTCTACCGCCCGGCAGGTCTCATTTTAGAGGTGTTTTTGGTGTTCTTGAGGAGAGGAACTGCTCAGTCCCCTGGTAGATTTGTTTTTAATGTTTTGAGCAGTCTCTATTTACACACTGGCCAGGCCAGCTCCTACCTACGTCATTATAAATCCACTTTCAAGTTTCAGAGTTACTGTCCCATTGTTTGTGCCCACTGGAACCGGGACACTTTGCCTCGAATGTAATGCTTTCTTCCAACACCGAGAGGAACATGGCTTCACACGCGGCTGTGGAGATGTTCCCCTCTGCTTCTCACCCGGATGTCTCTGGAGGCATTCCTCCACTTTGCAAGTGTCAGTCTCTTCCTCGGAGGTCGGGAAGACTGGTGTTAGATCGCATCAGTCACATTAATCTCAGGGATCCCCGTGTCAATTGTTCAGCACGGTATCTGGCTCAAAGGAATTTCTCCTTGGAAGTCATTTTGTTTGTTTGTTTTCTGAACACAAGAGAATAGAAACTAAATGGGGGAGTCAGGCTGTAGTTCAGCGGGTTAAGCGCAGGTGGAGCAAAGCGCAAGGACCAGAGTAAAGATCCAAGTTCGAGCCCTGCAAGGGAGTCGCTTCACAAGCAGTGAAGCAGGTCTGCAGGTGTCTGTCTTTCTCTCCCCCTTTCTGTCTTCCCCTCCTCTCTCCATTTCTCTCTGTCCTATCCAACAACGATGATAACAATAATAACTACAACGATAAAACAACATGGGCAACAAAAGGGAATAAATAAGTAAATATTTTTAAAAATGAATGGAAGGCAAAAGCGGTTCTATGCTTTTCCTGGTGAACTACTGTTTCTGACAAGGCAAATAAAACCTGGAGGTGGAAGGTTCATAGTGCTTACCCACAGCCATGTGGTTGAAGGAGAAACAAGTACAGTCTGAGGATTTAAATGGTGACGAGTGCTGCGGGCTAAACCGGACAGTCCTGCAGAAGGCTCTCTCCCTTCCACTCAGTGTATTTCTTTTCAAGTCATCTTTCTAAGGCAAGTTCCTCCAGGCAGGTATACAAGGAATGTGCAAGTACAAGTCTGGGCCACTGCTACATGGAAACTGTCTTTGTAGTAACAAAGTTCAAGGTTGGAACATGGGAAGAGTGGGTGAACCGGGGACTTCACTCACTGTCTCTGAAACCCAAAAAAAAAAAGCTGCCTGAGTGGCAGAAACGCACAGGGCGTGATCTCATTCAGATCTGGGGGAACCGATCTGACCCGCTTTCCCTTGTATTTACACAAGAATGCAGCTAGAGTGTGGGCTTGGGGACAGCGTCTGCAGATGAGATGAGAACAGTCTCTGAATATGCATAGCGTATTGACTGGGTAATTGGAAGCACTTGAAAATCCAAATAAAAATTGAACTTTACATTAGAGGCAAGGTTGACCTCAGAGATGGTTCACAACTGGGTGCTCCCACACTCATAATCTTTCAGAGTAGAACTGTCTTGATTTTCTGAATTGATAGCTTATAATTAATGTCAGCAAGACACTTTACAACCAAAGTTCTTGACTGATGTCTGGCTCCTAAGAAGCAGAGAAGAAAGACCCTTCTTTTTTTTTCATTTTTTATTTATAAAAAGGGAACATTGACAAAACCATAGGATAAGAGGGGTACAACTGCACACAATTCCCACCACCAGGACTCCATATCCCATCCCCTCCCCTGACAGCTTTCCTATTCTCTATCCCTCTGGGAGCATGGACCCAGGGTCTTTGTGGGATGCAGAAGGTGGAAGGTCTGGCTTCTGTAATTGCTTCCCTGCTGAACATGGGCGTTGACAGGTCGATCCATACTCCCAGCCTGAAGAAAGACCCTTCTAACTGCCCCTCAAGTTTTATATGGACAAGAGTTACTGTCGTTTTGTAGTTTTGTTTAGCTCCAATAAAACAATGCACACAAAATAGTTTGCAGATTTTTTTCTTCATAGCTAAGTAATGATTTATCTTTTCCTATATGGCAGGCCTGGGAGAGACATTTCTTTTTTTTTTAAGGGTTTATTTGTTTATTTAATTATTTAATTATTAGAAAGATACAAGGAGAGAGAGAAAGAACCAGACATCAGTCTGGTACATGTACTGCCAGGAATCAGTCTCAGGACCTCATGCTTGAGAGTGTAGTGCCTTAGCTGTTGTGCCACCTCCTAGACTATGGGAGAGACATTTTTTTTTGTATTTATTTATTTTTCCTTGTTTTTTTATTGCTGTTGTAGTTATTACTGTTATTGATGATGTCGTCGTTGGATAGGATAGGGAGAAATGGAGAGAGGAGGGGAAAACAGAGAGGGGGAGAGAAAGACACTTACAGACCTGCTTCACCACTTGTGAAGTGACTCCCCTGCAGGTGGGGAGCTGGGGGCTTGAACCGAGATCCTTATGCCAGTCCTTATGCTTGCTCCATGTGCGCTTAACCCGCTGTGCTACTGCCCACTCCCTGGGAGAGACATTTCTTTTTTTTTAATATTTATTTATTTATTTATTCCCTTTTGTTGCCCTTGTTGTTTTAATGTTGTAGCTATTACTGTTGTTGATGATGTCGTGGTTGTTGGATAGGACAGAGAGAAATGGAGAGAAGAGGGGAAGACAGAGAGGGGGAGAGAAAGACAGACACCTGTAGACCTGCTTCACTGCCTGTGAAGCGACTCCCCTGCAGGTGGGGAACCGGGGGCTCAAACCTGGATCCTTACGCCAGTGCTTGCGCTTTGCACAGGACATTTCTATCTGAGGTTACACCCATTCAACCTGCCCCATGGCTCCGGAGGTAACTGCCTCATGCTCCCCACAAAGTGAAGTCCTGAGGGTTTCAGAAACCGGCTCTGGGTGCCATCTCACCAAGGAGCTAAAATCTCAGTCCAGTTCTTTCAACACCCAACACGAAGATTTCCAGTAAATTCGAATCAACTTACAACCTTTGAGAAGTCGTACATACAGATATAACCATGATTATGTCGGAAACCAGAAACTTCCTGCTTCACTGCAAAGTAATCAAGAGGGAGTCAAAAGTCATTTATACTTTGTCTCAAATTTCATGGTTTCTCTCAAAACTATCTTGTTGGAATACAGCTTCTGGTGTGAATAGTGGGCAGACTTCGGGACACAATTAGCATAAGGCTGAGGTCAGCCTGAGGAGCTAGCTCATTGCAGGCTTCAAACCACTTTGACACTCATTTTTTTCATCCAGCCTTTCATGTATTCCTTTTTGGAATTGCTTTTTATTGATTGATTGGATAGAGACAACTATAAATCAAGAAGGAAGGGGGAGACTGAGAGGGAGAGAGACAGAGAGAGACACCTGCTGCCCTGCTTCACTACCTGCAAAGCTTTCTCCCTGCAGGTGAGGGCTGAGGGCTCAAACCCGGTCCCTGCGCATTGTGACGCGTGCACTCAACCAGGTGCGCCACCACCCGGCCCCTCTCATGTCTTCTCCTAGCTGGTTTCCCCTTCATTTATCCAGCTGTCCATTAAGTTATCCATTATCCATTTATCCATCATTCAGTCACTAATTCAACTGGCATTTTCTGAAACGTCTATCCTGTATCAGGTGTTGTGACGTGTCCAATGTTACAAGGGGTTCGTCATCTAGAGACAGGGGTGGTGATGAGTGTGGAGAGGCTAGGAGATTCCCAACATCTTCTGAGTCCACATACAAGGTCTGTGACAGAGCAAAGTGCCTGAGGAACCATCAGCCTCTTCTGTTTTTAATGGAGTACTTAGAGAGAGTTCTAAAAAATTCAGTACTTATAAATTCAGGATCCCCAGGGGAGGAAAGGAGAGATCAGAGGGGAAAATAAATCTTGGCAAATGAAGAGATCTAGAGGGAACCTCATCCTTCCTGCTGTCTGGTTGATTAAGATGTGAGGACTCCAGCTTCAGGCGCCGAGTCCAAGGGTTTGGGCTGCTGAGCCTTGGAGAACACAGAGTAGAGGGGGGTCTGTCCCCTCCCCACCCCCCAGCCCCCAGGTGCCCTGACCCTTGACCTGGGCCCCAGAGCTCTTTATGATGGAAATTAAAGACCTCCATCCTAGACAACTGCAAATAATTAAAAGCAATCCAGATGATTCCCAGAGCGTGAGCAGGTGACTTCTAAGGGACCTTGAGGGTGGAGTTACGTGGGTGATTCCAACTTCTCAGCCGTCCATTTCCCCTTCATTTTATTTCTGCCTCACTTAGAAAAGAACGTGATGGCTTCTAGTAAATCCACGGGGTTTACAGTCAACAGTATTTATACCCCTTTCCCATATTAGGAAGCTACTCCCTTCTCTGATCCAGCTTTCTGGTCCTTTTCCCAGCCATGACATCATCTCCCCGGACAATAACTTGGATCCACTGGCATATCAGATTTCAGGCTCAGGGGAAAAAAGAAAAAGAAAAGAAAAGAAAAAAAAAAACTAGTAAAGCCACAGGCCCTTTGGAATATAACTAAAATATGCCTACTAGCTATCTACAAAACGGAGACACCCCCCCCCCCAACTCTTCATCTGCACTATTCCAGCCTTAAGGTCCATGATTGGTCAACAATTTGTTTGGATTTGTATGTTAACTCTCTTTTCAGCCACCAGGTTCCAGATGCTAGCAGGATGCTGACCAGACTTCCCTGAACAGATGACCCCACCAATGTGCCCTGGAGCCCCGCTTCCCCAGAGCCCTGCCCCACTATGAAAGAGAGAGACAGGCTGGGAATATGAATCCACCTGTCAACACCCATGTTCAACGGGGAAGCAGTTACAGAAGCCAGACCTTCCACCTTCTGCATCCCACAATGACCCTGGGTCCATCCTCCCAGAGGGATAAAGAGTCAGAAAGCTGTCAGGAGAGGGGAGGGGATATTGAGTTCTGGTGGTGGGAACTCTGCAGAGTTGTACGTATGAAGTATCCTATGGTCTAGTCAATGTTTCCTTTTTATAAATTAAATTTTTTTTTAAAAAATCGTCCATGTGCATTACTCTTGGGTTTCGACATGAAGCAGCCTTGAACTCTCTCTGCCTTGGCTTTGGGCACAGTCGACTGGAATATAAGCTCTGTTCTCATAACATATGTGCCATGGTGCTTCTGGCCCTGGAGCTTCATTCCCCAGCAACATACAAAAGAAAAATTCAAAAAGAGGGAGTCGGGCGGTAGCGCAGCAGGTTAAGCGCAGGTGGCGCAAAGCACAAGGACCGGCATAAGGATCCCGGTTGGAGCCCCGGCTCCCCACCTGCAGGGGAGTCGCTTCACAGGCGGTGAAGCAGGTCTGCAGGTGTCTGTCTTACTCTCCCCCTCTCTGTCTTCCTCTCCTCTCTCCATTTCTCTCTGTCCTATCCAACAATGACAACAACAATAATAACTACAACAATAAAAACAACAAGGGCAACAAAGGGAATAAATGAATAAAATAAATATAAAAAAATTTAAAAAAAAAAGAAAAATTCAAAAAGAAAGAACCAGCAACCTGGTCAATGTGAGCGTCAACATCGTCTCTTTCCTGACCACTGTGTGGCTCCAGGGGGCTGCCCAGCCCCCCAGCCTTACTGGGATCTACTAAGCTCCTCCACCAAAGAGATAAGAGGGCCCGTGATGGTTGCCTCTGTCTTCCCCTGGACCTTCTCCAGTGAGAACTTCGTGTCCTTCTCACTGGGTCACAGAGCATAGCTCTGTGAGGGAGGTAGCCTGCTAAATTCAACTACTCAGCAGCCCATCCTTTCATTTGATTATTTTTTCTTTAAATTTTGGATAAATACAGAGAGAAATCGAGAGAAGAGGTAGAGAGAGAGAGAGAGAGAGAATCCTACAACACTCCATCAATTACAAAGCTTCACCCTACCAGTGGGGACCCTGGGCTAGAACTGGGGTCCTTGTGCCCCTGAAATCTACATTTCATTCTCTCTCTCTCTCTCTCTCTCTCTCTCTCTCACACACACACACACACACACACACACACACACACCATGTTCAAATAAGAGAGACTTCCCTCCACTGGACCAGTCATGTTTGACCGCTGGGTTGTAAACCTCTGAAGTGGGAGACCCGAAATCTTCAAACACATTCGGCACCACTCCTGTCACTTCATCAGAAGGACCCACCGCCCTTGGAAGACCACCTGCCCAAAGAAGGTGACTGGAGCTGAGTCCCCCCACCAGCCGCAGACCTGCCGCCACCCCGAGGCTCAGAGCTGACATGGCCGGTGTCAAGCCCATCCTCTGAGCACCAGGAAGGTCGGCCACGGCCTCAGAAGCCCGGCTTCTGCACCATACAAGCCCGTGAGCACTGTTGCAAGCTCTGAGTCACAGGGGAGCGCCCTGGAGAGCCAGAGGATTAAGTCCAATGACCGAGGTAGTAAGGGAGTGAGCCGGGCCTTGATCTTTTAATCACTCCTCGATATTACCTCTCGCTCAGCTCCTTCATAAAATGCTGAATCTGAGGGGGTTAGGAGAATGAGAAATGCCCATGCAAAACCATCGAGCCTGGCGCCTACTGACTCATTGAACGTGCTGCTACACGCCAAGCCCTGCTCCAGGAGGCTGGCATGAACTGGAATGAAAAGGGTGATAAGGGCCACTCTGGCTACATCCAGGAGCCCAGTGCGCTGCGTTCCCGGTGTGTTCAGGCTCAGTCATGTGTCTTCACCTAAAAGCAGAATCCAGAGACAGCAGCAAAAGGAACAACTACAGAAGGACCTGGACAAGCAGGCATCTCTTGTGAGTGGTGCACCTGGTCAGGCACGCACACTAAATTGCACAAAGACCCAGGTTCAAGCCCCCAATCCCCACCTGCGGGGGGGGGTGGGGGTGGTGGGAGCTTCACGGGTGGTGAAGCAGGGCTGCAGGTGTCTCTCTGTCTCTCACCCTCTCCATCTTCACCCTCCCCTCTCAATTTCTCTCTGTCTCTATCCGGCAGTCAATTAATTAATTTTTTTAATAAACAAAGAAAAGTGGGTATCTCTTTGCAAACCACTCCCACCAAGTCCCCTGAGAGTCTTAAGCTTTATCAGATATTTTTGCTCATCTAGACTTCTTGCTTCTAAGCAATTCTAAGTTCTTAGTGATTTGTTTTCTTCTATTTATTCCCTTCTTACTTAGAAAACAGCACAATGGCTTCTAGTAGAACTCTCATGAGCGTTTCTCTCTTGTTTTGACATGAGACAGTGCGGACACTCTGACCTGGGGTCAAGCTATCAGGCACACACAAACTGCAGCGTGGAGTTTCTTGGGTGTGTGTGTGTGTGTGTGTGTGTGTGTGTTTAGCATGCAGTTAAATATGTATCTTCTTTTTACATTTTTTAGTTTGCCTTGTTGATAATCCCAAATGCACACATACACACAGACTCACAGACAAACACACTATTTTGTCAAAACAGAATCTCAACAATAAGAGACTTGGCAAACCCCCATAGTGGCTAAAATTATACTGATTCCAGTTTATTGTCAGTTGCATCTTAGAAAGAGAGAGAGAGAACAGTGCATCTTGTCAACTTCAAGTTTGCAATTGCTCTAAAATTTGGGCAGCAGAAAAAGAAGGATGAATATGGAATGGTCCCACTCACAGACAGGAGTTGAGGAATAAAAGAAAGAGGAAACACAAAGCAGGACGTGGGCTGGGTTTGCTGCACTGGATCGTAGTCAAGGACTCTGGGAGCGAGGGGCTTTCGAGTCCTGGTGACCGATGCTGGCGGAGGACCTACGCTGGAGGTGAGAGATGTTTTGCAGAAAACTGAGAAATGTTACACATGGACCCACAGCTGTATTTACTGTAAACCTTTAACTCCCTCAATATTTTTTTTTCAAAAAGATTAGAAGAAACTGAATGTGTAACACATGTAACCCTTGAGAGCCATGTCAAATGTGAAGAGGCTTGATCAAAGACAACAGCTCTGAACTGTCACTTCCATTCCACACAGACACAGAGACTCAGGAGGACAAAGTCATTCTGTTTTCGTTTGTTTGTTTGTTTTTGCCTCCAGGGTTATCGCTGGGGCTCAGTGCCTGCACTACGAATCCACTGCTCCTGGAGGCCAGTTTGTCCATTTTGTTGGACGAGGCAGAGGGAAATTGAGAGAGGAGCGGGAGATAGAGAGGGAGAGATAAAGAAAGACACCTACAGCCCTGCTTCATCGCTTGTGAACTTCCCCCCTACGTGGGGAGTCAGTAGCTTGAACCTGGATCCTAGTGTGTGTGTGTCCTTGAGATTTGTACTCTGTGAGCTCAACCGGGTGCACCATGGCCCAGCCCCCCTGAATCATTCTCAGGTACCATTTGGCACGGTGGAACCTATGTTTCCCCTCTGTCCAGACCACCATTGGTTCCTTGGACCAAAGGCCCCCACAGTGAGAACTGTCCTTGCCCACGGCTCACCTCCAGTCAGCCCAAGGCATCCTGTGAGTTTGCAGTGTACTCCACAAAGATTCTGGAGGTGTGAGGGACTCAGGGGGGCTGGGCTGTGGAAGTTCACTGTTGCTGAATATTAAAAACAAACAAACAAACAAAAAACAATAGAAGGACCAGGCAGCAGCACACCGGGTTAAACACACATAGTACAAAGTGAAAAGACCCAAGCAAGGATCCCAGTTCTAGGCCCCGGCTCCCCACCTGCAGGGGAGTCGCTTCACAGGCAGTGAAGCAGGTCTGCATGTGTCTGTCTTTCTATCCCCCTCTCTGTCTTCCCCTCCTCTCACAATATCTCTCTGTCCTGGCCAAAAACATTAGAAAGAATGGCCACAGTAGGGAGCTGGGCAGTAGCACAGCAGGTTAAGCGCACATGGCGTGAGGAACCCGGTGGGGACAGGGGCCTTGAAACGGGCCCCTCGTGCATGACAACAAGACGCCGTCACTGGGCGCACCTCTGCCCGGCCTCCAGCCGCAGCCTCTTGGCTTCATCAGAATAGAGAAGACGAGAATAGACGAGGTGGCTCAGTGCTAGAGCAGCTGGCTGGTGCAGGTCTGACCCCAGGTACCAGAGCGACGGATGATGCTCTGCTCTCCTGTCTCTGCTCTCTGTTTCTCCCACTGTCCCCTCCAAACCAGGGACCCCGAGGGACCTTGAACCCAGCCAGACCCGGCCTCCCCCCGGCTCCTGTGAGTCTGTCAAACTGGCTTCCCCTCGTCAGAAAGGACAAGCCTGGGCCTTCCTACAAGAGCGTTTTTACCCTGACAGAAATCAGCAGGGTTAGAATAAACCGCATAAGTTATCAGCTCCTCAGGAAAGAACATGAAAAAGGCCCTTCTATCACTTAATGAAAAATAGCTTCTTTTTGGACAGAACTTCATAGGCCTGCAATCAAGGCGCCAGCCCGTCCTCCTTCCTGACGCTCCACGCGGCAAAGCCGGTCGCATCTATTAATAATATTTTCCCCTGCTTCTTTCATTCCTCTGCTTGTCCTGGCGCTGTCAGGTCCCCGTGATGGAGCAGAGCCTTTATCTCGTCTGAGTCTGGCCTGTCAGGGTGATAAACAATTCTAACAAGAATCAGAATAAAGATCTTCCCAGTAGACTCCGCACACAGATACAGGGCTTTTCTCATTTTCTCGGCCGGAAAAAAAATTTTAATCTAGCGGGCTCCGGCTTTTTTTCAAGCGTCACATTCAAAGAGATGCAAATTTGTCAGAGCCCAGACCCCAGCTGACTCAGAGCCCTGTGTGAATGTCAAAGGGAGAGGCAGTGTCTTTGACACAGCTGCCTTTTTGGGGGGGTGGCACAGAGGTGCGAGGGGCGGAGGGTGGATCTGTGGAAGCTCAGTCACCAAATGTTAAAACACACACACACACACACACACGTGCACACACACACACGTGCACACACACACATGTACACGCACACACACTGCACACACATACACACGCGCGCACACGCGCGCACACATGCACACACATACACACACGCGCGCACACGTGCACACACATACACACACGCACGCACACACGCACACACATGCACATGCACACACGTGCATGCACATACACACACGCACACATGAACACACATACACACGCACACACACATACACGCGTGCACACACGTGCACACACATACACACATGCACATACACACACGCACACATGCACACGCACACGCACACACGTTCACACACGTGCACACACGCACACACGCACACACACACGCACACGTAACCACATTTCACTCTCTAATGTGTATTCTAGCTATTTTCTGCTTTCTCCTGAAATAATAATAAAAACTGTCATGGGTAAGGGAAAGAGAGGTGGGAAGTGGTGGACACAAATTGGGGTGAAAGAGGAAATTCCAACTCCCAAGTGATGGTGCACCTGGGTGAGCGTACATGTTCTAATGCACAAGGACCTGGGTTCAAGCCCCTGCTCCCCACCCACAAGGGGGGGGAGCTTTCAAAGTGGTGAAGCAGAGCTGCAGGGGTCTCTCTGTCTCTCTTCTTCTTCATCTCCTCCTCCTCTCTCAATTTCGCTTTGTCCTATCAAAATAATTTTTAAAAAATAGAAGGTAAATAAAGGGTAGGGGTAGAATTATTATGTGGAAAACTGGGAAGTATTGTGCCTGTACAAACTATTGTATTTTACTGTCGACTGTAAACCATTAATCCCCCAATAAAGAAATTAAAAAACAAAAAAAGAAAAGAAAAAGAAAGGATGAAAGAGGGGAAAACCCAGAGTAGTGAGCAGCACAGGATCCCAGAAATAGCCTGGTGGCAATAAAAATCAATAATAATAACAACAACAACAAAAGGTGCTGAGAAGGGATCTAGGAGATAAGTGAGCAAAGCCAGGTTCAGGAAAAATTCCTTTGACAATATGGGAGAGACACCCGCAGACTTGCTTCAGCACCTGTGAAGCTTCCTCCCTGCTGGTGGGAAACTGGGGACTTGAACCTGCATCCTTGCACCGTTCCTTGCACTTAGTACTACATAAGATTAACCCGGTGTGCTACCACGCGGCCCCAGGAATTGCAATGTCTCAAAGAATCACCATAACTACGCCCGTCATTAGCCACATTGGAAGGAGTGGACCATCTGTAGTATCACTCTCTCCTCGCTCAGACACAAGGGAAAACAGCATCCAGAGATGCTGAGAAGTGAGAAGTAGACCAGTAGCACCTCGGTCCTTGGGAGCAGAGAACAAACAGCCAAGGTCAGAATGCCGGACCAACCATTTGCTAGAGGTAAGTGGACACATCCATAGAAAAAACACAAATAAATAGCCTGATTGCACATCTTAAGGACCTAGAAGAAGAAGAACAAAGGAATCCTAAAGCAACCAGAAGGACAGAAATCACTAAAGTTAGGGCAGAAATCAATAACATAGAGAATAAGAAAACCATACAAAAGATGAACGAAAGTAAATGTTGGTTCTTCGAAAGAATGAACAAAATTGACAAACCTTTAGCCAGACTCACAAAACAAAAAAGGGAGAAGACCCAAATAAATCAGATAGTAAATGAAAGAGGAGATACCACAACAGACACCGCAGAAATTCAACATATCATGCGAGGCTTCTATATGCCACCAAGCTAGAGAACCTGGAAGAAATGGACGATTTCCTAGATACCTACCAACTTCCAAAATTGAGTAAAGAGGAAGTGGATAACATGTACAGGCCCATCACAGCGAATGAAATTGAAACAGTTATCAAAAACTTTCCCAAGAATAAAAGTCCTGGGCCAGATGGTTTTACAAATGAATTCTACAAAACCTTCAAAGAAGAACTAATACCTCTACTTACCTTAAAGTCTTCCAGAAGATTGAAGACACAGGAATACTCCCTTCTAGCTTCTATGAAGCCAACATCACTTTGATACCAAAAGCAGACAGGGACACAACCAAAAAAGAAAACTACAGACCAGTATCTCTGAGGAACATAGATGTGAAAATATTGAGCAAAATTCTAGCCAACCAGATACAGCAGTATATTAAAAAGATTATTCATCATGACCAAGTGGGGTTTATCCCAGGCATGCAAGGTTGGTTTAATATACGTAAATCAATCAACATGATCCACCACATCAACAAAAGCAAGACCAAAAACCACATGGTCATATCAATAGATGCAGAGAAAGCCTTTGACAAAATACAACATCCCTTTATGATCAAAACACTACAAAAAATGGTAATAGATGGAAAATTCCTGAAGATAGTGGCGTCTCTATATAGCAAACCTACAGCCAGCATCATACTCAATGGTGAAAAACTGGAAGCATTTCCCCTCAGATCAGGTACTAGACAGGGATGCCCACTATCACCATTACTATTCAACATAGTGTTGGAAGTTCTTGCCATAGCAATCAGGCAGGAGCAAGGAATTAAAGGGATACAGATTGGAAGAAAAGAAGTCAAACTCTCCCTATTTGCAGATGACATGATAGTATACACAGAAAAACCTAAGGAATCCAGCAAGAAGCTTTTGGAAATCACCAGGCAATACAGTAAAGTATGGCTACAAAATTAACATTCAAAAGTCAGTGGCATTCCTCTATGCAAACACTAAGTTAGAAGAAGGTGAAATCCGGAAATCAATTCCTTTTACTACAGCAACAAAAACAATAAAATATCTAGGAATAAACCTATCCAAAGAAGTGAAAGACTTGTATACTGAAAAGTATGACTCACTACTCAAGGAAATTGAAAAAAACACAATGAAGTGGAAAGATATTGCATGTTCATGGGTTGGAAGAATTAATATCACCAAAATGAATATACTACCCAGAGCCATCTACAAATTGAATGCTATCCCCGACAAGATCCCAACCACATTCTTTAAGAGAAAAGAATAAATGCTACCAATGTTTATCTGGAAACAGAAACGACCTAGAATTGCCAAAAGTCTTGAGAGGAAAGAACAGAACTGGAGGCACCACACTCCCAGATCTCAAATTGTATTATAGGGCCATTGTCATCAAAACTGCTTGGTACTGGAGCATGAATAGACACACTGACCAGTGGAATAGAATTGAGAGCCCAGATGTAAGCCCCCACACCTATGGACATCTAATCTTTGACAAAGGGGCTCAGACTATTAAATGGGGAAAGCAGAGTCTCTTCAACAAATGGTGTCGGAAACAATGGGTTGAAACATGCAGAAGAATGAAACTGAACCACTATATTTCACCAAATACAAAAGTAAATTCCAAGTGGATCAAGGACTTGGGTGTTAGACCACAAACTATCATATACTTAGAGAAAAATATTGGCAGAACTCTTTTCCGTGTAAATGTTAAAGACATCTTCAATGAAATGAATCCAATTACAAAGAAGACTAAGGCAAGCATAAACCTATGGGACTACATAAAATTAAAAAGCGTGAGTCTTGAATAGTTATTCATTGTTCCTGCATCCGAGACTCTGAGTCTGCCCACACTCAAAGCCCTGAGTTCATTCCCTGGTGCTACCTTTCTTTTAAAATAATGAATCATTATTTATAACTTAAGAATGACTACATCCCCACCCCTTCCTGTGTGTTAGCAGCCATGAAGGGCTGTTTCTCCCCACAACTCCTCAGTTACTCACCACGACCCCTTTGCTTGGGCTTAGAAGTCAAGAGGAGGGAGTCAGCGGAGCAGGTTAGTGCAGCGGGTTAAGCGCATATGGTGCAAAGGAGTAAGGATCCTGGTTTGAGCCCCCAGCTCCCCACCTGCAGGGGAGTCGCTTCACAGGTGGTGAAGCAGGTCTGCAGGTGTCTGTCTTTCTCTCCCCCTCTCTGTCTTCCCCTCTTCTCTCCATTTCTCTCTGTCCTATCTAACAATGACATAAATAGCAACAACAATAAAAAAAACCCAAGGGCAGCAGAAGGGAAAATAAATTTACAAAGTGCTTAAAAAAAATGAAGAGGAGGAAGAAGTCGAGAGGGAAAAGAAAGTCACACAAGAAAGCTCTAGCAGCCAATGGCAGAGCTGAGCTTCACGCCCAGGTCCACCTGCTAAGACGCCTGCTAAGGTCCTTTTTCAAGGCTGCCATAGACCTTGGACCCAGGAGCCAAATGGCAATATGCCACTTCTGACCACTGGGACTGAGAACCACGGCTCTGCACAGGCCAGCTGAAAAGTCTGTGTCACGCGGCACCCCGTGAGCGGCCCAGGGCTCAGCGCGCTTCGTCCCCAGTCATGGTGGTCCTTGGGCGACTCACTTAGCATCTACAATAGGGAAACAAACACTGTGAAGCTGGTCCGGAAGGAATTGTTGGAAGCCTGGTGAATTCAGTATACGCACAGTGCTTCAAGATGTGCCCGCCATCCTCAGCTGTCCTCCTCCTCCTCCTCCTCCTCTCGCTCCTCCTCCTCCTCATCATCCTCCTCTTCTTTCTCTCTGGGACTGTCACAACCGACGTTAACACAAAAAGCAAAATCCTGGGGGCCAAGCGGTGGCACACCCGGTGACGTGCACATCGTACGAAGTGCGAGGACCTGCCCTGCGCAAGGATCCAGGTTCCAGCCCCCCTCCCCACCTGCAGACGGGATACTTCACAGGCAGCGAAGCAGGTCTGCGGGTCTTTCTGTCTGTCTGCATCCCCCAGTCCCCTCTCAATTTCTCTCTGTCCCGTCCAATAAAATGGAAAAGAATGGCCACCACCAGGAGGATTCGCAGCGCCAGCGCCGAGCCCCAGCAATAACCCTGGAAGGAAAAAAAAAAAAAATCTTATTTGATATGCTGACTATATTTTTTTAAAATTTCAAAAACACGGAGGTATAAAGACAACTGGGAGGAAAAGCACTTTCAGACCTGCACTGAATCTCTCTGCCTTGTTTCACTGAGTGACTTGCCACTCTTTTGTTATTTCTGCATTTTCTACACTTGGGGCGGGGGATGACGGATTCTGCAAATGCCCTCTGCTCGGAAAAAGCTAACGCAGGCTCAGGGAGTGTAGACACAGCACTGCTTTCCCTGACCTCTGACGTGTACCCCCATACACACATACACCCCACCCTCCACACAGACCGAAGATCAACTTTGGCCCTTCAATTCATTTAAAAGCTCTGATCCGTTTTTGATCATCTGAAACACAGTGACAGGCACCCAAATCAATCTAGATTTGAGGTTTGCAAAGGGCATAAATTATTTGAGAAGTCATGTCAGGTAGAGTTTATTCCAAGGTTCGCTCGCACATTTTAATCAGAAAACACAGAAGCTCTACACGGCTGAGATTGGAATGTTCCTTCACCTTGTACAGGGGGCCAGGCTGACTTACTGTTGGGAGGCTGATAGCACCAGCAGAAGTTATGGCTTGTCTGAGAGGGGCAGCTTATGCAGGAACTGGGGGCACACACACACACAAAGAAACATTTATTTAAAAAAAAGTAAATCAACCATAAAGCTCCTCCCAGCAGACCTGAGCGATGGAAGCCGCTGTCTCATTTTCTCCTTGGCGAAATTTAATCTATCGCTGGAATTTTTCAAGCGTCATATTCAAAGAGATGCAAATTCGTCAGCACTGAGACCCTAGCTGACTTGTGGCACCTTGTGAATGTCAACGGGGCTTAGAGGTTGCAGCGGCTCCCCGCCTTCCATCCTAACGAATTCAAGACCTCACACACGCGCGTGTCCTCCTGTATATGTGTCCCTGTGTGGATGTGTGTGTCCCTGTACATATATTTTTTCTTTCTAAGAATAAATACTAAGCCAGAACATTCAGCCACCTCCTTGTCCTGTAATTTCTTTGTGTGCATCTGTTTGCAGATTGTCTGTAATGTGAGCAGCAAACACCACACCGAAAAAGAGAGAAGAATATACTTTCCGTCAGGTAATCACAAGAGAAGTTCGGTGCATCTGGTCTGGCTTGATTTTTTCTTTCCTTTTTCTTTTTTCTTTTTTTTTAATTGATTTAATAGCGATCAACAAAACTATAGGATAAGAGGGGGACAATTCCATACGACTGCCACCACCAGAGTTCCATGTCCCATCCCCTCCATTGGAAGCCTCCTTATTCTTTTTTTTTTTAAGTTTATTTTATTTTTTTATTTTTTATATTTATTTATTTCCCCTTTTGCTGCCCTTGTTGTTTTAGTTATTACTGCTGTTGTCACTGATGTCATCGTTGTTAGATAGGACAGGGAGAAATGGAGAGAGGAGGGGAAGACAGAGAGGAGGAGAGAAAGACAGACACCTGCAGACCTGCTTCACCACCTGTGAAACGACTCCCCTGCAGGTGGGGAGCCGGGGGCTCGAACCGGGATCCTTACGCTGGTTCTTGTGCTTTGCGTCACTTGTGCTTAACCTGCTGCGCTACCACCGGACTCCCAGCTTCCCTATCCTTTATCCCTCTGGGAAGAGGGACCCAAGATCATTATGGGGAGCAGAAGGTGGAAGCTCTGGCTTCTGTAGTTGCTTCTCCACTGGACATGGGTGTCGGCCGGTGGATCCAGATGCCCAGCCTGTTTCTGTCTGTCCCTAGTGGACAGAGCTCTGGGGAGCAGAGGCTCCAGGACACACTGGTGAGCTCATCTGCCCAGAGAAGGCAGGATGAATTCAAGGTAGCATCTGAAACTTGGTGGTTGAACCTTTGTTTTTATGCCATGACTGAAAGAGAAGATAATCTCGAGGACATCTGAGGAAGTCAGGCACTGTTTCTCTTATCTGAGAGGAAGGAGGAAAAAGGAAGAATACTAAGGAATAGTAGCAGGTGCAGATGTGAGGTAGAAAAGTAATAAAGGGGCGGGGATGGGTAGCATAATGGTTATGCAGACTGACTCTCATGCCTGAGGCTCCGTCAAGTCCCCACGTTCAATTCCCCATACTACCATAAGCCAGAGCTGAGCAGTGCTCTGTGAAGAAGAAGAAGAAGAAGAAGAAGAAGAAGAAGAAGAAGAGAAGAAGAAGAAGAAGAAGAAGAAGAAGAAGAAGAAGAAGAAGAAGGAGAAGAAGAAGGAGAAGAAGAAGAAGAAGAGGAAGAAGAAGAAGGAGGAGGAGGAGGGAGGAGGAGGGAAAAGAAGAAGAGAAGATGAAGAAGAAGAAGAAGAAGAAGAAAGAAGAAGAAGAAGAAGAAGAAGAAGAAGAAGAAGAAGAAAGGAGGGGAGAAGGAGGAGGAGGAGGAGGGGGGGAGGAGGAGGAGGAGGAGGAGGAGGAGGAGGAAGGGAGTCAGGCGGTAGTGCAGCGGGTTAAGCGCACATGGCACAAAGCGCAAGGGCCGGTGTCAGGATCCCAGTTCGAGCCCCCAGCTCCCCACCTGCAGGGGAGTCCCTTCACAGACGGTGAAGCAGGTCTGCAGGTGTCTGTCTTTCTCTCCTTCTTTCTGTCTTCCCCTCCTCTCTCCATTTCTCTCTGTCCTATCCAACAACGACAACATCAATAACAACAACAATAACTACAACAACAAAACAAGGGCAACAAAAGGGAAAATAAATAAATATAAAAATGAAAAAGAAAGAACGGTAATAAAGGCAGGGCTGTAGAAGTGAATAATAGTGAGCAAAAAAAAAAGTAGATGATAGACAGATTGATAGGTAGATAGACGGGGTGGGGGTAGTGCACACAGTTGAACATACTTAACAATAAGCAAGGACCCGAGTTCTAGCCCAGAGTCCTCAGCTGCAGGGAGGAAGCTTCACAAGCGGTGAGGCAGGTGTCTCTCTGTCTCTCCCTCTTCACCTCTCCCTTCCCTCACAATTTCTGGCTGTCTCTCCCCAATAAATTGAAAAAATTAAAAGAAGAGGTAGGCAAACAGAGAGTCACCCAATATCTGTGACTGAGAGAGGGGGATCTACGGCCATTTCCAGTAGAGGGGTTGGACACAGAAGTCCAGTGGAGGGGACAGTGGGGAATTACACCTCTGTTATCCTGTGTCATTATTAAGTCACTAATGAAAAAAATTCCAGAGAAGAGAAAGTGACCAGGATAGAGTTTTGGGGTATGGTGTCGCTGTGGACTGAGGAGGCCGTCAGGAGCGTCTGACCGGGCACCAGGCCTGAGTGACGGGCCTGCACAGCAGCTCCCAGCAGAGGCCCCAGGAAAGCTGGGCCACAACGCTTCTGTCTGGAGGGAGACCCCCCCAAACAGGGGCGGCAGCTGAGGGTCACGCGCAGGCCCCTGGCGGTGGCTGGGGAGACCTGGTGGCTTTGTGTGCGCGCAACTGGTACTGCCCCCACCCGGCCCCCTGACGCAAAGATTACTCAGGGCTCAGGAGATAGCACAGTAGTGCTACAACAGACTCTGTGTGTGTGTGTGTGTGTGTGTGTGTGTGTGTGTGTGTGTGTGTGTGTGTGTGTGTATCTCATTAAAATAGAAGAAGCTGTCAACTTGTTGGGGTTTGTTTTCTTAGATTAATTCATTAAATGTAGTGAGAGAAGAGAGAAAGCACTGCACTACACAGCTCTGATTTCTGGCAGTGCTAAGGATCAAGCCTGGGATATCCAGGGCTTCAGCAAGTTGGGTGTTCCATCACTGAAGTTTCTAGAACAAGCATGAGGGACAGTGGAAGCAAAAGGCTCCAGACAGGGCGGGATAACAGACGGCATTAGAGGACTCTCCACCAAGATGCGGTTTGCTGTTGTCGCTGGAGACCCATGTGAGCAGTATTCTAGCACACACATTGAGAACAGAGATATTCCATAACATGGGGCAAAGGAGTGAATTAATTAATTAATTAATTAATTAATTAATGAAGTTACCATACCTCTCAGACAAAGGTGCAGAAATGGAGTGGGTCATGTCAGGAGAGTCCATGGCAGGTGGTCTGGGACTGTAGCAGTTTCACACATGGACCATAGTACCCTCAGCTGCCTTGACCACCATGTATATTAAGAAACACAGTGACCTCCTGGGCAGACGGCCTCACCCATGTGTCCAGGAACCTCCCCTTGCCAGAGCCCTGTCCCACTAGGGAAAGAGAGAGAGAGGCTGGGGTCATGGGCTGTCTGTGGAGATGGGGCCCTAGCTAATATGCTCAATCTTCTGTCAAAATAAAACACTCCCAGGCTGAGGAGATAGCTCTACTGGTGTGGAATATGCCTTACCCTGCACAGAGTCCCGGGTTTAAGCCCATCACCTGGGAAATTCACGAGTGGTGGAGCAGTGGTGTCTCTCCCTCCGTGGCCGAGCCTCTCTCTTTCTCTGATTAAAAGAACACACACACACACACACACACACACACACACACACCACAAAATATTAAAAGAACAGAGAATAGGCCATGGAACCATGCATGTAAAAGGCCTTAGTGTAGCCAAAAAGTAAATAAGTAAATAAAACTTTCAGAGGAGAAGAGCATTTTTATCATAAGTAAGAGCAGATCTATCAAGACCCAGAGAAAGAAGAGGGGAAAGGAAGGACCCTCGGAAGTAGTGACAGGTGTAGGTGTGACTTAGAAAGGCACAGAAGGCGGGACCACGGGAAAAAATGGGCAGAGGGGGTCAGGCAGTGGTGCACACATGATGGTCCATAAGGCCCCCGGTCCAAGCCCCCAGTCCCCACCTGCAGGGGGGAAGTTTCACGAGTGGTGAAGCAGGGCTGCAGGTGTCTCTCAGCCTCTCTCCCTCTTTGTCTCCCCTCCCCCTCTCAATTGCTCTCTGTATCCAGTCACAAATAAAATGGAATCACAGTAGCATCTGCAACTTGGTGGCTATGGCTTAGTGAGTTTTTGAAGAAATCTTGGTTGTATTTTGTTGAGTTTTCAAGTGACTGTGTTGTTGTTCTCTAGTTTCACAGGAAAGGGCTTCTACTCCACAGCCATGGTTCCAGAAGGCCCCAGATGTGAGGCTGAGCTAGATCCTCTGCCCCTCAGCCTCCCCCATACCCAGCCCTGTCCTGACACACAGTAGGGCACAGCCGGCTCAAGGCCACAAGGCGGGCAGAGCTCAGGCAGAGCATAGAGATGGCCCAAGGGTAAGAAGATGTGTTCTCCTGAAACTACAGTCTGCTAGCAAATCAAGAAACAACACACACACACACACACACACACACACACACACACACACACACACATCCTCCAGTGTGAGAAATACACTTCCCGCTCTACGGCTGCGGTTCAGTCCTGAATTTTTTATCTCCCAAGAATAATGGCCTGGGCCCTGGGCATTCCCAGGGATTAATGACCGGCGGAATTTAATGACCCCGCTGCAGCCCGGAGCCTTCCCACGCGCTCTGGGCCCTCATTAATCCCAGGTAGACCAAGAGGCTTTTTTTTCTCTCTCCACAATCACGGCCGAGTTCAGCCAGGGGGGCCGCTGGGACCCGGGCCCAGGCTGCCGTCCCCAGTCCCCTGGCTTGTTTATTTGTAGGGGCAGGCCAGACAGTAATTAAAATATGTGAAGGAATCCACGCGCCCCCCCCAACACACACACATTAACTTTTAGGGGGCAGCACAGTGCGTGAGCTTATGTCCAAGGGCTTCATAGGATTTTAATGAGTTTCCAGCCCTGCCTGAAAGCGGCTGGCGGAGGAGCCGTGCTGATGGCTCTGTCTCCAGTGTGCAAAGCGACAGGATAGGGACTTGGCATGACGCAGGGACTCACAGACACCCTGAGCGCTGTGGGACCTTCTGACTGGCCCCTGTCCCTTGTCACACACCTGCCAATGGCTGCTCAGAACACAGGACACGCTCTGATGCCCCCAAGCTTCCCCCTTCCTCATTGAGGGGGCGGCCTGTTGCTTCCAGCCCTGCCCCCTTCTCCCAGGGGGGTGAGGAGAAGAGAAAGGGGACAGCTGTCCTGTCTCAGAGGGTCTGCGCCCTCGGAGGCTAAGGCCCGCTTTGGTCTTCCTGGTTCTCTAGGGAGCAGGATGGTTGACAGACTCAGCAAGTGGCTTTGGGAGACAGGAGTCCTGGCGACACACCTCCCCTTGGCCTGCATCATGAGGGGCACTTGACGGGAGCCTCCAAGGGCCTGATCTCCATGCACTTAGCCTGGAAGGGTCTTCCTAGAAGTAGCTGAGTTTTCTGGAGTCCCAGAAACTCAGGGACATGCCCTGGGCTGCAGCCCCACTCATGGGGGGGGGGGGGTTAGGGAATCTGGATAAACAGAAATTTGAGTGAGGATAGCGCCCCCCCACCCGCCCCTGCAGACTGGGGAGAGAGGCAGGGCCCCAGCGACCACATGCAAAGGCTCAAGGAATCCTCTCTGAAGCAATGCTTTCGGGGTTTCAGAGACCAGCCAGCCAGCAGGGCACATGCTTGACCAGGCGTGAGGCCCAAGGGAGGCGTGAGGCCCAAGGGAGGTCAAGGTTCCAGCCAACACACGGCAGCCTCATTCAAAGGGGAATTTTATGTGTGGTGGAGCTATGCCATGGTGACTCTCCTTTGTCTTCTTTCTCACTCTCCTTTTCTCTCTCTCACTCTCTCTCTCTCTATCTTTCTCTCTCTCTTCTCTCTCTCTTCTCTTCTCTCTCTCTCTCTCTCTCCGGCATGTCTCTCACTTCTAAATGGAAAAAAAGAAAAAGAAATTTGAAATCTTCCAGAAGTGGTAGAATCCCACTGGTTGAAATCCTAGCAAAGTGCAAAAGAGAGAGAAGAAAGAAATGTCTCTTTTCTGAACACGCTGGTTATCAGACACGTGTGTGCGTACAAAGCAGGTTTTGCACAGAGGTGAAGCACGTAGCTCGGGGACTGAGCTTCCAGCTGCAGGCAGAGACGCGGCCACAGAGGGCCGCCGCAAGATGGCACGTCCGCCTGTCTCACCAGTGACGAAAGAGGAAAAGAATCACCCCAACCAAGCCTGGAGACCGACACTCTCTCAATAAAGTGACATAGGAGTGGAAGCGAATCCCAGATCTTTTCTCCCGGATGTAGGTCCCACGACCAAGGAACTGTCTTCCCAGTTCTCCTCCATTTCTTCCCAAACTCCAAAGCCCTCAAAGCAGAGTCTACAGCAAGTTTCTTGGAACATATCCATCGTCTCTCACTCCCTCTCTTCCTCTTTCTTTGGTGGCACTGGGATGCATAGGCATGCAGGCTTATGCTAACCTTGGGCCATTTTTTTTACTGTATTATTATTATCACCTCCAGGGTTATTGCTGAAGTTTTGGTGCCTGCACCACGAATCCACTGCTCCCAGCAACAATTTTGTCCATTTTAATGAAAAGGGCAGAAAGAAACTGAAAGAGGAGGGCGAGAGAGAGGAGGGGTGAGAAAGACAGACACCTGTAGACCTGCTTCACCACTTATGAAGCTTCACCCCCTCAGGTGAGAAGCTGGGGGCTCGAACCCAGATCCTTGTTCAGGTCCTTGCGCTTAATACCACATGCACTTAACTGGGTACACTGCCTGGCCCCCTCATTCATTTTCAGATTTGAGATGTTTAGAGAGAGAGAGATGGGGGAGGGAGCTATGCCACAGATCCTTCAACCACCTGCAGAGCTCCCCTGGGTGCCAGGGTGCTCACATGTGGTGCCAGGGTCCAAACCCCCGACTCACCCGTGGTGAGAGGTCACACCCTAGCAGGTGAGCTATCTTCAGGCCTCCCGCAGCACTCCTGGACGAGTGAATTCAAGCAAAAATTACAAAGCAAAAGTCAGCAAAGAGCACAGCCTAACGGAAGTTCATGGGGGAGGCCTTTGTCCTTGCCCCTTCTTTCTGCTCCTCCCTCCTCTCACCACCCCTCCTCCCCTCCCACAACGACCTTCTCGCTCCTCCCATCCCAAAAGCCTCCACCGCTGTTCATCACATGCATTTTGTGGAGCTGACTCCTTGTATAAATCCATTGTTGGAAACACACGCCTTCCTCTGCTGTCACCGGCAAATATGAATATATGCATGCAGGGTGCAGGGGACTGAGCGACACGCAGGGGGACTGCTCCGCGAGTATCCAGGCATGCCGGCCCGGAAGGGTGCCATAAATGCCCTGGTGGCCTAGTGGGTTAAATCCTACTGTCAGGAAGCTCACCTGCCGAAGGCCAGTATGGGTCAGAACGGACGCCTCCCTGGGCTCAGATCCAAGGGAGCGGCAGGGGCACAGCTGTGGTTTCCTGGAATCTGTACAGTGCCTTCAGACCATCTTTCGGTGTGTGTGGGGGGGGTCTGCAGGGGGACAGAGTCTCCTCAAGTCCCACCACCCCTCAGCAAGCCGGGCAGGAAGACAAAGGACATTTTTTTTTGTCATTCTAGGTGCAAATGAGAAAACCTCGTCATTCCAACTTTGCAAGGCAGAGCTCAAAGATGAAATGTTCAACTCCTCTAGGACAGACAATTTTTTCTTTCTTTTTTTTTTCTGTTATTACAGAAGAAAATTATAATCATAAAAATGTCCAATTTGGGGGGGGAGGCACTCTAGCATGATTTGCATAAAAGCTGTTACACAGAAGTTGTCATAAAGACAGATGTGAGCCCTCTTGTTGGAGATTGCCTGAGTCCCTGGCACTCAGCTCTGCCACAGAGAGGCTTCTTCACCCCCGAAATTCACGCTCAGTAAATAGAGCCAAGCAGGACCCCGTCTAGAGGAAGGTCCCTGAGTGGCTTTCCATGAAGTTGGCAGATTTCTACCAGGCTGGGCCTCTTTCTCCAACTCCTCTTCCTCCTCTCAGCCTCCACCTCCTTCTCCTCTTTCTCCTCTCCCTCCCCTTCTCCTCTTCTTTTCCTTCTCCTCCTCCTCTTCTCTGGCTCTGCCTTGCTGTCTCTAGTAAGCATCCTCCGCAGACAGACCCTGTCACCACACAAGGACATACAGAACACGAGGCTTGAAAAGAGAAAGGTTGCCAATGGTCCCCAAGGTACATAAGCTACTATGATTCCTGACCTCGCTGGGCAGACGCCCTCACCCGTGTGTCCTGGAGCCCCACCTCCCCAGAGCCCTGCCCCACTAGGGACAGACAGACACAAGCCGGGGGTGTGGAGCCACCTGCCAATGCCCATGTCCAGCAGAGAAGCAGTTACAGAAGCCAGACCTCCCACCTTCTGCTCCCCATAAAGAACTTTGGCCCACGCTCCCAGAGGGGTGAAAGACAGGAGAAGCAGACTAGAGGGCTCTGGACCCCCATTTGTCACCCGAAACATTTGTCACCAGGAATCTCTGTGTTTATACCATCACAGAAAGGGAAGTGAATCTGGAAAACACTCTTATCTGTTTCTCTTATTACTGGAAACAGTGACAGGTGTAGGTGTGAGTTAGAAAGGAAGTAGACTTAGGACCAGAGGAAAATATGGGGAAATGAGAGAGACAGAAACAGAGAGAAATAGATGTAGCTAGTTATACAATCAGCCCATCTCTGGGACCTTGGGAGAACCACTGCAGTTTCCAATGGAGGGAATGGGGACACAGAGCTCTGGGGATGGGAACGGGTCCCTGTAGCCCTGCTGTCTTACAGTTCTGGAAATCAATATTAAAGCACAGACACACACACACACACACACACACACACACACACACACATATTGCCTGCCCCCCTCCAAGCAAGCTAACACAGATTGGAGTGTCAGGGTGGGGAAGAGAATACAGGTCACCACTCCCCACAGGATACTGGAGCTCTCTGTGAAGCCTTCCTCTCCGTGGATTGAGGGGTTCCGCGGGCTGCCGGTCAGCTCAGCGAATTTCCAGAAACACCTCTCTGAGGAGCTGCAAAGAGAACAAGGGTCAGCAGCAGACTGGAGCAGGCTTCTCAGAGGCCCGAGCCGCTCACGGAGAATGAGGCTCGTGGCCTGGCCGGTGATGGAGGAGTCAGGTCCTGGAATGGGGTGACACTAGCACCCTGTGTCGGGGACTCGGGCTACCTCAAGCCGACAGCCACAAGGAGCAAACTGAGGGGCTTCTCAGCGCAGATGTCTCCTGTAGGGACAGAGAGCTCAGGGTTGAGCATTCCAGAAACTTCCTCCTCAGTTTCCCAGTCCAAGAGATGGACATGGAGGGAGGGCCTTGGGTGTTTGGCTAACAGAACCGCCTGCACCCCTGCACCAGGGGAGAGAGAATTCCAGGCCAGGGGACACAACCCCCACCCCCCAGCCCCACAGGACAGAGAACTTGGACCGCCAGCTTTCTGCAAATCAAAGGCACACACCATTTGTTTCTTTGTCAAGTGGAGAGTAATGCTGCTCTGGGAATAGACAAATAAAAGCAGAGCCACCAAAGACTTTGGAAACAAACAAACAGAAACGTGGAGGCCAGGCGGTGGCACACCTGGTTACGCACAGACATGGCAATGCACAAGGACCCGGGTTCAAGCCCTGGGTCCCGACCTGCAGGGAGAAAGCTTCTCGAGCAGTGAAGCAGGGCTGCAGGTGTCTGCACCTGTTTTCCTAGCTCTCTCCCTCTCCCTTCTCAGTGTGTCTCTGTCTCTACCCAATCATAAATAAAGGTTCAGAGAACTAGAACCCAGTGCCCTGGAACGGAAGGCCTAGGCAAGCTCACTTGCGGAAGGTTTGGCTTGCTGACAGTTGTCGGGCTTCTCTGAAATCTTGCTTCTGCGCTGCAGAGAGAGCTCTCCAGCTAGGGCAGGTGGCTTGCTCGACAGAGGGCGTGTCGGTGCTGTGCTGTCTCTCTGTGCGTTTTAGGATAAAGGACACCAAGCGCAGGCTTCCCGAAGGGCTCCAGGCTCATGCAGTAAAGACAGGACGATGTCACCTCCTGAAATGTGGAGAAGAGCTGGTCTCAGTGACCACTCAGCTCCCGCCCACACCTCAAAATATCCCCCCAAACACACAACCTGCTATGAAGTATTTATTTGTTTCACTGCCACCAGGGTCATCACTGGTGCTGAGTGCCAGCACTCCGAATGCTGTGCTCATGACAACCTTTTTTTGTTGTTCATTTTGTTTGTCTGTTTTTTGTTTCCCTTTTCTGTTTTTCATTTGACAGGAGAGAGAAAGCCTGAGAGGGGAGGGGAAGATAGGAAGAGAGACAGAGAGATACCTGCAGACCTGCTTCAAGGCTTGTGAAGCAGCTCCCCTACAGGTGAGGTCGGAGTCTTAAAGGTTTATCCTTGTGCCTGGTCTCTTTATATATTTTTATGATTTGCACAAGGCTTATTGCTGGAACTCAGGGTCTGCATGATGAATCCATTACACTGGAGGTAGTCACACACACACTGTAGGTGTGAAATGTTGTTCCTTAACAAAGTAAAAGGTAGTCACTTAGTTTAGATACTAGGTCCCTGAAATCACAGACCTCAGCAAATCTAAAAACACTATAGACATTCTAATTCAGAGATAAGTATGAGGGCCGGGTGGTGGCGCACCTGGTACAAATTACAAGGACCCAGGTTCGAGCCCCCGGTCCCCACCCGCAGGGGGAAAGCTTTGCAAGTGGTGAAGCAGGGCTGCAGGTGTCTGTCTCTCTCCCTCTCTGTCACCCCCTTTCCTCTCGATTTCTGGCTGTCCTCTATCCAATAAATAAATATTTTAAAAAGGATTCTCATTAAATAAAAGAGAGAGATAAGTATGTGAGTCTTTCAGATCTACCAGAGGTCTGGGGGCTCCCTCTGAAGGGCAGAGTCCTCATCAGTTCAGAGAAAAGGACCCTTTTCTCCTCAACCCCCATCCACATCTGAGTGGAGAAACTTGGACTCAGAAAGTTTGGGAGGTTGTTCCAAGATCACTCCAGCCCTAAGGGCCAAGGCTGAGACTTGAACTTCCAGCTTCCCATCTCCAGCCCTGTCTTCTCTTTACACACACACACACACACACACACACACACACACACACACACACACACACCTCAGATAGTTCACGTTCTCCGGAAAGCAGCCCTTGGATTTGGCTGGGTGGTTGAGCGTTTCATTGTAATTTACATTAGAAGTTCTGATTGTAATTGCTCTAACATTCCCATTAATAACGTCTGCTGGAGTCTTCCACTGGTTGTCCAATGCTAACATGTCTTGGAGACAGAAAATGAGTGCAAATGGTTAGGAAGTGGGGGTGGGAATCTAGGGCAAGCTATCCACTTGTCAGGTCTAGTATATTTAAAAAATGGCTCGGAATACAGCATTTGGGATAATAAAATCCATGAAGCTTTTTTTTAATGAATTTCAATAATAATCCTGTCAGTCTATGCAGGTCCCATCACTCTTTGATGCTGGGAGACATCTGTCCTGGGGCTGAGGCCAAGTTCTGCTGAGCGTCTGTGCTGGGTCAAACCTGAGGTGAACAGACACCAAGAAATGGAGGTGGCTGGGAGGCAGGCCCCCGGCGGCTGGAAGGTTCCAGATTGAGGGGATAAGGGGGGAGGGACACACACCAGATGTCAGGGAGGTGGGCGGCAGAAGGGGACACATGGGGGTGTGGGTGGGTGGGGGCAGGGAGACTCAGGTCTAGGGTGGGCAATGCTGTGACCTGCGACCTGTGACCCCTGAATGTCCCAGGCCGCAGGCGCTGTGGGAGGTGGCGAGGCTGGAGGCAGGCTGAGCGGGGGCCATATCAGAGGCCAGCTAGGGGCCGGGTCCTGCTCCCCCTCTCCCCACCCACCCTGCCCCCGGACCTCTGCACGAGCCCAAGGTCAGGCCCACCAGAGTCTCCCGGAAGAGCCAGAGCTGCCCAGTCCCCACAGTGTGGCGCGGCGTGGCCCGGCGCAGGGAGCCTCCCCCAGCTACAGGCTCAGTGCGGGGGGACAGGGCACAGTTACACCTGAGGTGGAGGCTGAGGTTCTGACACCCCCTTTGTGGAAACACTGAGCTGGGTGTCCGCAGAGTGTGGAGGCGGGGGGGCTGACGCGGGCACAGTGCTCCTCGTGGCATCAGTCAGATGCCACCATCGTCTCTCGCATCAAGCACTCGCTTTCCCAAACTCCAGCTCCCCAAGTCTGCCTGGTGCTCCCTCAGGGATGGGGGAGCCTAGTCGTCAGTCTCCTCCATCTCAGGGGCTCATCAAGTCCTTGTCCTCAGGCCCAGACGCTGGACCCAGGAGCCCAGAGAACCAGCACCGTCGGCCTGAAATAGCCTGAGTGTGTTTCGCTTTCTCCACTTTGTTTTCCTCCCTTATTTTCTTTCTTTCTTTTTTTTTGCCTTTCTTTTTTTTTTATTCTCATTTCTGTAGTTTGACAGCTCTAGGATTTTTTTTTTAACTAGAGAAAACCAGACAGAGAATACCACACATACACACACACACACACACACACACACACACACACCGAGAGGAGAGAGAGACACACACACACACACACACCACACCGACAGGAGAGAGGGAGAGAGAGAGAGAGAGAGAGAGAGAGACCACAGCACCTAAGCTTCCTCTAATGTCTTGGGGGCCAGGCTGGAATCTGAGTCAGAAAGCAATTCCATATCCAAGTGAGTCATTTTGCAGCTTGTCTCTCCTCTCTCCCCTCTTCTCCCTCTCTCTCTCTTTCTCTCTCTCTCTCTCTCCCCCAGCCTCCCGCCCTTTCTTTTCCTATTCTCCTCTTCACATTTGCATGGAACACGCAGCTTTTAGTCCCCTCCACGGCTTAGGAGAACACATTAAAAAGATGAACATTTTAGTTAATGTTCTAAGAAGATTTCCAAAAGCAGTTTGGATTGTGGACTATTAGCATTAATTAATTTCCAGGCCGGGCCGGCCGTGCAGTTAAGGAAATGCATATTTTAATCGATTCTCCACTGCTGCTCAAGGTTCCAGGTGGGCTGGTCTAGACGCCCTCCCTGTACCTCAGGGGGGCCGAGGCCCCTCACGGCACCAGGACCGGAGGGTGGACAGGACGCCGACCGCTAGCCCAGGACAAGGAAGTACTCAGAGCCCAGGGGTTCTTCCTGCAAGACAACTGATGGGGGCAGCAGGCGAAGCAATGATTCTGCAGATGGGCCACAGCATCAGGAATGCGGGGTGCAGCGGGGGAGCTGGCTTAATGCTTTGTGAGGCTCCTCACAATTTCCCGACAGAAGTGAATTTAGTTCTTTTTTTTAAAAAAAATTATTTATTTTCCAGAGGGCTGCTCAGCTCTGGCTGATGGTCATGCTGGGGACTGAACCTGGGACCTCAGGCAGGAGAGCCTGTTTGCAGAACCATGATGCTGCCTCCCCACTCGCTAATTTAGTTCTGGGGAAGCTGGTTAGATGAAGAGCCAGAGAGCAGACATTTTAGCCCCCCACCCCCATCTCTCTCTGTGTGTGTCTCTCTCTCTCTCTCTCTCACACACACACACACACACACACACACACACACACACACACACCACACCAGCTACCAGTTGTCTCTCTCCACAGCACCAGAGGGCTGTCATCTGGACACTCAGCCACACCCCATGTCCATGAGGGTTTGTCCTTCTTCTCAAAGGTGGGCCAGGAGGGAAGAAAGGTGTCCCCCCACCCAGTGGCCGGGTCTGCTGGTCAACTTAGCTGGACCACTGTGCCCAGACCTTTGGTATCACATCATCCTTGATATCTACGGAACATTTGTGTTCAAGGGGGGCGGGGGACATAGCACAACACTGAAGCTTCCTTCACTGCAGTGGGGGCTGGGCTCCAGCCTGGGTCTCACACAGAGCAGCAGAGCAGAGGGCTGTTTCTCCAGCGGGCTCTGGAGGGAGGAGAGAGAGCGAGGTGGACTCTGAACAGAGCCACTTCCTCTCTACTGTGTGGGTCCGTCTTCCCACTGTGTGGGAGACTTCAGGGGAACCAAACTGACCTCCCCGGAGCAGCAGAGGGGGTGCGGCCAGCTCGCTGTCCCCCACCCCATCTGTCTGTTGACAGCCAGACCCAGCAAAGCACATTATCCGCCAGTCAGGCCAGGCCGGGAGCTCTGCTCGCTCTGTAATGAGCTGGGCGGCTTACACATCCTGCTTGGCCGTCCGCTTAATGCTCTCTTGATTGTCTCTCCTTTTAGAAAACCACAGAATCAGAGCAGCAGGGAGAGAGCTGGGGTGACAGACAGGATGCCTGGAGGGACCGGGCAACCTGGTTTCCCGTACCTGCTGCATCCCTAAGGAGGCCTCTCATCTCAGCTCCTAGATCCCCAGGGACAGGGCCTACCTGCATTCACAGGAGAGGAGGCTCAGGTGTGCTGTGGCCAACCTAAGCTGGTTCATGGAAAGAAAAAATATAAAATTCTGGGGTCCAGGCAGTGATGCACCGGTTAAGTACAAGGACCGCCATAAGGATCCCGGTTGGAGCCCCTGGCTCCCCACCTGCAGGGGAGTCGCTTCACAGGCAGTGAAGCAGGTCTGCAGGTGTCTGTCTTTCTCTCCCCCTCTCTGTCTTCCCCTCCTCTCTCCATTTCTCTATGTCCTGTCCAACAATGACAACAACAAAATAATGGTAAAAAAAAATGGCCTCCAGGAATAGTGAATGTTTACTGCAGGCACTGAGCCCCAGCAATAAGCCTGAAGGCTAAAATAAATAAATAAATAAATAAATAAACAAATAAAATTCTCAGAAACTTTGCAGGCTAGCTGCCCGACGCAGATAGTGCCAACTGAATTGTGAAAGCTTGCACTAAAATAATCTTCGAAGGCGTCATTTAATAATACTCCAAGTGATGCTTTGCAATGATCCTGTTATGTTGCCCTATATTTCTATATTCTAGAATTTACAGACGTATCTCTCTCCTGTCTGCCTTGTGGCCACCTTGGACCAACTTCCTGTGTGCTGTGATGACACTGTAGCCAGAAACCAGCCAGGGTGGGTATGACCAGCGAACATCAAAAGATGCATTTTTTTTTTGTTGAAAGCCAGTTGTCAAGCATTAAGCAGTGGATGCCCAAAACCAAGCACCATAGAGAAGTATGTGTGTTCCTGGCATGCCCTCAGGCTCCCCAAGAGGCAAGGGCCAAGTTGCCAGGACAGGCAGAAAGGCAGTTGTGATGTAACCATCACAAATCACATAGCATGAGAGCCTCTGTCCATAATGAGGAAGCAGCTTCTGGTCGCACAGTCCAGAGTGAGCGTGAGCAGAGCCAGGGCATATTGATGGAATGTTCCATTCTGTTTGAGCCGATTCTATCGCTCACCCAGGCATCTAATAAAATCGCCCCTCAACTTTATCAAGCAAACACACAGTTCAAGAGAAAAAAAAAGGCAGGCAACCCAATGCATGGGGGGGAAAGTGGATAAAAGTGCTCCCTCTGTCTCTCTGTCTCCATCTCTGTCTGGAAAAGTCAGCTTGGTGTGGGAAAGCCCGGAAGAGAATAACATACAGGAATGAGATCTGGATGGGCAGTTCTCTAAAACAGATAGATAGATAGATAGATAGATAGATAGATAGATAGATAGATAGATAGATAGATAGATAGACAGACAGGCAGCCCACAGACAGACTGGGGGTGAGATTGTTTTGCAGAAATCTGAGGAATTTTACACATGTCCCAACAAGTGTTGACTGTAAGCCACTAATCCCCCCCCAATAAAAAAAAGAAGAAGTTTCCAGGGGCCAGGTGCACCTGGTTAAGCACACACATTATAATGTACAAGGACCCAGTTCATGTACCCTAGTCCCCACCTGCAGGGGAGAAAGTTTTGTGAGTGATGAAGCAGGCCTGCAGGTGTCCCTCTCCCTAGCTCTCCCCCTCAATATCTCTGTGTCTCTGCCCAATAATCAATAAATAAATAAATATTTTTTAAAAGATGAGGAAAATTGTTAGCAAAAGAAAAAAAGGGTGTCCTCTCTTTCCCTGAGGACCTCTACTTTCAGATGAGCAAGCTGTCCTAAACATTCATGACTCTAAAGGAATCTAAAGAAACAATTCTTCCAAATTTTGTGTGCCGTAGATGTGACCAGAATAGTGCGGGCTAGGTCAGGCTTGGGTGGAGACCACTGTACCCACAGACAGGGTTCCACGCAAGGTCAGACCTCCCTCCCCGGCCTGTGAAACCTCAAGGGCCGATTGCCTCCATTCCCCACTCTGCCCGGGAAAGGCTTCCTTTAATGGCTTTCTGAAAGCACCTTGGCACTCACTCCAGGAATGGCATGGCGCCAGGGCGTCACCGAGGGCAGAGGCGGTAATGAAGACGTCTGGGAACGAGGCTCTGGGTGATGGAGCGACGGCCGAGAAGCCAAGGCCGTGTCTGGCAAGAGGACATTACCAGCATCCTGGGGCCGGGAGAGGCTCGCACCCTCGGTAATGGACTCCAAGGCTCGGACACTCTTCTTTGTGGGCTTCCGCTTCATGCCTCCTTGCTGGCCTTCCCTCTTTAAAAAACCACAGAGCAAGGCCACAAGGGGGGCAGTCTATCTCTTCTTTTGCTAAATGAGAGGCCGGAAACACACACAAACATACAAAATCAGAGTCTCCCAGCGTCCCGTGGTCCAGCTGTGCAGGACGGCTTTCCCTGAGCCCACCGCTGTCTGCTGGGACTCTGGGCTTTGCAACAGAGTTCTTCCCACCACGTTTGTCCTTCTGCCTCTCGGCCCTTATAGCTGAGATTCTCCACAGACCTCCAGGATACCTTCCCCATCATCTAAGTTCCCTCATAAGGTTCAGCAGAGGTAGATAGCATAATGGTTATGCAAAGAGGCCCTCATGTCTGAGACTCCAAAGTCCCAGGTTCAATCCCCTGCACCACTGTAAACTAGAGTTGAGCAGGGCTCTGGGAAAAATGAAGAATAATAAATAAATGAATCTTATTTTAAGGGGCCATGTGTTGGTACACCTGGTTGGAGCACACATATTACAATGCACAAGAACCGAGGTCTGAGCCCCTGGTCCCCACCTGCAAGGGGGCAGCTCTGCAAGTGGTGAAGCAGAGCTAGATGCAGGGAACTAAGCCATCTTATCTGACAACCTGCTTTTTGACACCTCAGTCCACCTCAAGTCACGGTTTCTAAGAACATATCGGGCTAGGGGGTTAGCTCACTTGGGTGGTACACTGGTTAATCACGCACGTGTGTGTGCGTGCGTGTGTGTGTGTGTGTGTGTGTGTGTGTGTGTGTGTGTGTAAGTTCGAGCCCAGCCACCATGGCATTGAAGAAAGCTTTGATGCTCTGGTCTCTTTTTAACTTTTTTTATCTTTATTTATTGGATAGAGACATCCAGAAATAAAGAGGACGAAGAAGATAGAGGGACTGGGTGGTGACACACCTGGTTGAGCATGTAGGTTAAGATACACAAGGACCCAGGTTCAAGCCCCCAGTCTCCACCTGCAGGGGGAAAGCTTCACAAGTGGTGAAGCAGGACTGCAGGTGTCTCTCTGTCTCTCCCTCTCCAGCTCCCTCCCATTTTCCCTCGCATTTTCTGCCTATCTCTATCCAATAAATAAAGATAATAATAAAACAATTTAAGAAGAGGAAGTTGGGCAGTAGTGCAGCGGGTTAAGTGCACATGGCACAAAGCGCAAAGACCTGCGTAAGGATCTTGGTTCGAGGCCCTGGCTCCCCACTTGCAGGGATAGACATCTATCTTTCTCTCCCTCTCTCTGTCTTCCCCTCCTCTCTCCATTTCTCTCTGTCCTAACAACGATGACATCAATAACAACAACAATAATAACTATAACTACAACTACAACAAAAAAGAAAAACAAGGGCAACAAAAGGGGAAACAAATAATTTTTTAAAGAATTAAGAAGAAAATAAAAAAGAGAGAGACAGAGAGACACCTGCAACCCTGTTTCACTACTTGTGAAGCTTTCCCCCTGCAGGTGGGGACCAGAGGCTTGAACCTGGGTCCTTGAGCACTGTAATCTGTGTATGCAGCCAGGTGACCACTGCCTGGTCCCTGCCTCTCTCTCTCTCTCTCTCCCTCTCCGTCTCTTCCTATCCTTCTCTCCCTCTCTCTCGCTCCCTCTCTCCCTCTCCGTAACTCAGGGTCAGAATCAGACTTGCAGGCCTGAAGCCCCAGGGCCCAGGGTTCAGTCCCCAGCACAGCTCCATGCCTGAGCTGAGTGTGGCCCCTGGTCGCCCTCAGTCTTAACAACAAGCAAACCGCACAGCCTCCAGGGCAGCCCCGCTTGGGTGTGTCGCCAAGCTGGTCCGCAGCCTGCTCGAGGAAGCTCTACCAGGTGTGTCTTATCTTGAAATCGAACCCACAACTCCGCCACCGAAATTCTCATCTCATCACCGAGAGTGTCTGAACGTGCCCAGTGCTGCCCCAGCAGAAAGCTGGCAAAGGCCGGGCAGGGCTCAGGAACACGCCCTTGGGTGTGGGTGCTGTAACAGGCGGGGTCACTGCCCCTGCAGCCCTGGCTGTCTCTCTCCTGGGGGGACCTAGTTTCCCTGGCCCAGCAGCACTGTCCAAGGCCCAGCAACTCCAGAAGCAGACTCGGTGCCCAAGAGGAGTGCCAGGGCCTCGCCCAGCGGCCCTCAGTGCTCCCACAGTCAGGAGGCCCTAGGGCTGGGCGAGGGCGCTGAGACTTGGCCCAAGTCCCCTCGTTGTCCTCGGGCCTGGGGGTTCTGGCTGGGCTGTGGGAGGTGGGAGGACCGGGCAGTCGGCTGGCCTTGGCCTCCCTGCGGTTCAGTTCATTTATCCTCGGCTTTAGGGCGAGGTTCATGGGGACCCAACTCCATGCACACCCCACTGGGCTCTGGGGTGCAGAGTCCGCCCCCTGGACTGAGGAAGCGGCATCAGCGGTCTGCAGAGAGACTCTCCCACCCGAAGCAAAAAGGCCCCACGTTCAATCCCCAGCACCACCATCAATCAGCCAGAGCTGGCCAGGGCTCTGGTGATTAATGAATTCATTAACTAATTAATTAATTAATTCCATCTTAGATACTGTTCTTCTTTTCTGGAGGCCAGATGGTGGCACACAGTTAGGCACACACGTTGCCATGGGCAAGGAACCAGGCTGGGGTCCTCGCTCCCCAGCCACAGAGAGGATGCTTCAGGACGGGTGAAACAGGGCCGCAGGTGTCTCTGTCTCTCTTCCTTTCTTTCTTCTCCTTCCCTCTCAAGTTCTCTCTGTCCCATCACATTGAAGGAAGAGGAGGAAGAAGGAGAAAGAAGAGGAGGAGGAGAAAAAGGAGAAGGAAAAAGAGGAGGAAAAAAAGGAGAAGGAAAAAGAGGAGGAAAAAAAGGAAAAGAAGGTGGGAAGGAAATAAAGAAGGAAAGAAAGGAGGGAGGGACAGAGGGAGGGACAGAGGGAGGGACAGAGGGAGGCATGGTACATCCCCCTGGCATATCCTCGCTCTGGGAGGAGCTGGGGCCTCTGGGTGTGAGCCAGTGCTGCAGCCTCTGTGAGGACATCCGCTTGAATGCCTGCAAAGCTGGAGTGGGTTCCGTGGCCAGCCCCAGCCCCAGCCCCACCTGGGCAAGCCTCTGCACTCCCCACGGCCTCCTCCTCTTGGCCCAGGGACATCAAGAGGGTCCCCTTGGGGCCTGATAAGCCTGCCGAGGGGCCTGCCCATCCCGTCCGTCCTCCTGAGCCCCAGCGGGGAACCGTCCCAAGCCTGTGAG
>NC_080183.1:3219908-3239705 GCF_950295315.1 Erinaceus europaeus
CTCAGAAATCTTTTTCCTCTCCCGTCTCAGGTAAGAGAAACAGCCCCTTACTTGCTCAGGTCCTCTCCAGATTCTCTTCCCTCTTAGTGATGATGCAAAAACAAAGGTTCCTGGTTATAAAAGTTCCTGGCTGGGGCAGGGTGGTAGTGCACACCTTGCCATGTGTAAGAACCTGGGTTCGAGCCCCCAGTCCCCACCTGCAGGGGGAAAGCTTTGCAAGTGGTGAAGCAGGGCTGCAGGTGTCTCTCTGTCTCTCTCCCTATCACCCCCTTCTCTTTTGATTTCTGGCTGTCTCTTTTCAATAAATAAGTAAATAAAGATAATTTTTAAAAAAATGTTCCGGGTCCTGGTGGAACTGGAGTCCAGAGCCCTCTGGTCATCTTCCCTTTGCATCCCCCATGCCCCAGGAATCTGGACCAAAATTCTTCTGGGGGATCAGAAGGAGGGAGTTCTGGCTTCTGTAGTTGCTTCTCTGCTGGACCTGGGAGTTGGCAGGTCGGATGGACTTCACTGTGCGTTGTCCTCACAGCCTCTGACCAGGAAGAGCACAGAATGGGAAGCAAGGGGTCCCCTGGGCAGGTGTGGCCAGGACAGGGGCTGAGCGTCTCCAAAAAACATCCTCACTGCCCACTGGCTGTCTGCTGGGGTAGCGAGAGTTGGAGAGGTTTATTATAGAGGAGGCAGAGGGGACGACTAGAGATGTGAGAGAGACACCGGAGACCTCACTTAGCCACAGTTCAAAAGCTGTGTGAATATTTAACAGGGGCACATGGAGCAGTAAAGACAAGTCAAGTCAGGCAGCGGAGAAGAGGGTGTGGGCAGTGCCCAGAGGGATGCAGGCCCAGGGTCCTGGTCTTCCTCAGGATGTGTCCATGACACGTCACTGGGGCCCGTGGCGGCTACGTGGCAGCAGGACCCGAACCAGGGCCCGGCCAGAAGGTCTTTGTCTTGGCAGGAAGTTGGGGAAGGGGGCTGAGAACCTTGTGGATTCAAAAGATGAGTTGGTTCCAGTTTCCATTTGGTAAGTCCCCAGCCCTGCAAGTCCGGTGGGAATCCAGCTGTGCTGGAGGCTTGATGAATGGCCTTAATGAAGTTGGACCAGCCGGAGTGCAGGCATCGAACGGTGTCAGCAGATATTGAAATGTTCGTTCTGCGGGCCAGACAGGCCTCATCTGATTTATGAAATGAAATGGGGTGTGTGTGCGTGGTGTACGTAACACTGGGACGTGGAGCAGGATGAAGCGTGTGCCTGGCACGGCCTTGGCAGGTAGAGGATGGGACGGAACTCTTTCCCGGCTTCCTGGAGGTGGGGAGTAGGGCTAGGATGCCTGCAGAGACGCTGAAACCAGGGAGGTGGCTATTCTTCGACAGGCTGGCACTGGAAAATGTACCAGGGCCTGGGGGCTAACTGCTCAGAGCGACAGGTGAGGCTTCCAGCACACACAGGGTCCCTCCCGCCCACCCCGGTCGTCTGTGGCACTGGAAACGCCCCAGAAGCCTGGCGTGATGGTGGCAAGTGGGTGACACCGTAGAGAACTCACGGAGCTGAGCTGGGTCTGCGGGAGGCTGGGGGTCGGGCAGTGCAGAATGACCTAAAGGTGCCGGCAGGCTAACCAGGCTTAGGAACTTAGGGCAGAAAATCAGTTCAGGGAGCCAGGCAGTGGCATGCCTAGTTTGTTCCCATGCTCAAGGACCCAGGTTCAAGCCCCAGCTCCCCATCTGCAGAGGGAAAGCTTCACACGTGGTGAAGCAGGGCTGCAGGTGTCTCTCTGTCTCTCCTCCTCTCTATCTCCCCCTTCCCCTCTCAACTTCTCTCTGTCTCTGTCCAATAACATAAAGGAAACAGTGACCATGGGAACAGTGGACTCACAGTGCAGGCACCAAGTCTCACTGATAAGTCTGGTGGCAATTTTAAAAAAAACCATTAGGGAAAAATAGAAGCAGGCTGGGGGGTCTGGATCCACCTGCCAAAACTTACCCATGTCAAATGGAGAAGCAGTTACAGAAGCCAGAGCCCCCACCTTCTGCACCACAAAAATAATTTTGGTCCATATTCCCAGAAGGGGAAACATGTTAGGAGAAGATGACCAGAAGGTTGTGAATTCCAATTCCATCAGGACCCAGAGAGAGAAGAGGAAAAAAGGAAGGACACTTTCTAAGTTGTGACTTGGAAAGGAAGAGAAGGCAGGACTACAGATAGAAATGGACAGACATATGTAAAAAATATAGATAGTTCTAGAAATAATAGTCAACCCATAGCTGTGAGTTTGTGAGAACTAGTACCGTTTCCAGTGGAGTCCTTTCTTTCTCTCTCTCTCTCTCTCTCTTCCAGGGTTATCACTAGGGCTTGATCTAGCACTACAAATCCACTGCTCCAGGTGGCCATTTTCCCTTTTTTTTATTGTATAGGAAAGAGAAATTGAGAGGATGGGGAGCTAGACAGGGAGAGAGAAAGAGAGACACCTGTAGACCTGCTTCGCCGCAGGTGGAGAGGAGGGGCTAGAACCGGGTTCCTTGCACAGGTCCTCGTGCTTCCTATTACATGCGCTTAACCAGGTGTGCCCCCAGGGCACTGGACTCTGCTCCTTGGCCAGTGAATGCGTGTGTCCTTCTCAAAGGGAGCTGCCCCGCTAACAGAGGACGTCTGTGCCACACTGGCTGCACCTGTTAACACTTACTGGGCAGTCTGAAGGAAGCAACCTGGTTCTTGACTCAGGAAGCAATTCTTCAAATGGCCCTTTCTTCACTGGAAATCTGCTGAGGAGCTCTGGGATCTGGGGGATAAGACTAAGGGCAGGCCCCCAGCTTCTCACATCAGAGAGGAAATGAGGACAGAGTGCCCCCTTCTGCCCCTGCACAGAGCCCACCCTCTCCAGACTTTGTACTATGTGAGAAGTGCAGTGGATAATAGCTGTCTTAGAAGACCAAGGAGGGGGGCCAGGTGGGGGTGCACCTGGTTAAGCACTCACATGACAGAGCTCAAGGACCCGGGTTCAAGCCCCTGGACCCCACCTGCAGGGGAGAAAGCTTCATGAGTGGTGAAGTGGCCTGCAGGTGTCTCTCTGACTTTCTCCTTCTATATCTCCTCCTTCCCTCTCAGTTTCTCTCTGTCTCTATCCAGTAATAAATAAATAAATAAATAAATAAAAATAAAAAGACCACTGAGGAATCAACAGAAAGCAAAGATATTCGAATTTAACATATGTGCAAAAAAAAAAAAGTTAATTCCCTGTTTTTTCTTGTTCCTCTTGTACCTTCTTGGTGTTCAAAGCATCCCTCACTTCTCCTGAATTCTCATCTAAAGAATCCTCTCCTTTCTTGCTGCTTGGGCGAGCCTGGCTTCTGCAGGATCATGTGGGAGCCATCAGGGCTGCTCCCCAGATCTAGCCAGCTGCCTTCGCCCCCAGACTCTGCTGCCTCTTGATTCTCTGGCTCCCTTGAGAGGGTCTGAGTGGGAGTCACGTGTGTCACTTTGCCATCGCTGGAGCTGGAACCTGTGAAGCTCTTTCCCCCGAAGCCAGACAGTCAACAGAGGGGTTAATGTCTCAGCCCAAATCCCACGGTGATAAAGATAGAACCAGCTCAGCCATGACAGGGCAAAGTCAGTCTCTGGTGAGAGGAGAGGCTTGGACTTTGGGGTATTTGTTACAGCCACAGAACCCAGCCCAGCCTGACAAATACAGGCCGCAGGTCTGTCTGAGCAGAAGAATCTATTTACTCTTCGTTGTCACATGTACCAGAGTGGGGCTCTGGCTTCATTCCCTCTCTCCCTTTTTCTCTCTCTCATTCTCTCTCTTTGGTGAAATAAATAAAACCAGTGCTTAACAAGTAAGTAAAATGCATGACATATAAGTATTATATGTTTGACATGTAATAAGTATTCAACATGTACTACTTCAGGTAGATAATAGATAGATAGATAGATAGATAGATAGATAGATAGATAGATAGATAGATGAAAGGGGCCAGGTGGTGGTGCAACAGGTTAAGCTCATATAATATGAAGCACAAGGACCCACACAAGAATTCCAGTTTGAGCCCCCAGCTGCAGGGGAAACACTTCACAAGCAGTGAAGCAGGTCTACAGGTGTCTGTCTTTCTCTCTCCTCTCTATCTCTCCCTCTTTTCTCAATTTCTCTCTGTCCTGTCAGATAAAAATGGGGAGGGGGGAATGGCCAACAGGAGCAGTGGATTCATAGTGCGGGCACAGAGCCCCAGCAATAGCCCTGGGGGCAAAGAAACCCCATTTTTTAAAAAAAAGATAGATAGATGATAGGTAGAGAGAAAGAAAGATATAGGTGATAGATAGATGATAGATAGATAGATGATAGGGTGGATAGATAAAAATAGAGGCAGGTAGGTAATTATAGATGATAGGTATACAGATAGATAATAGTGACGATAGATAGACAGACAGATAGACAGATAGACGGACAGACAGACAGATGGTAGGGCAAATGGTACCACATCACAAAGCTTCCTTCATTGTGGTGAGAAGCTGGGGTCATGCCCAAGGCCAAGCGGTGGGCCATCCAAAGCGAGCTGCTAAACCTTCCCTTTCAGCATCACTGAAATGCCCTCAGTACCCCTCGCGCCCTCAGGCTGGTAGGCAAGTGTGAAGGCCGGCACATACCCACTCTTTCTCGTCCTGGGGGTCTAGGGAATGAGGCTCAGCACGGAGGCTGAGCCTGGGGCCGTGAGTAGTGGGGGTTAAACACAAACAGTACCGGCCTCCCCCAGCTGCCCTCAGGGAACCAGCTGGCCACCAGGGCGAAGCCAGGGCATCAGCCCCGGGCAGCTCAGGGGTGGGGTTTCACTAGGCCCACACACCTTCACACACACACACACACACACACACACACACACACACACACACACACACACACCTCGATCCTAATTAGCCCGGGAGAATCATCTCTCCAACTCATCAAGGAGGTCCCGCTCTGATTGTGGGCTCCGAGAGGCCATGGCCACAGCCCAATTTCTCCTCATAGACTTCAGTGATCATATGAAGGAGTTGATGGAATAGCAGGGGGTGGGAGGGTGTTTGGGGTACAGTTTTCTTTTCTCTCTTTCTCTCTCTCCTTAAGTGATTGCCAGTCGGTGAGAGAAAAACAAACTGTCCTGTGTCACTATGCCATCCCATGGGATCTCTACTAAAGATGACAATGCCGTCCCCCCCCAGTTCCAACACCCAAAGAGCCTCAGGGGTGGGGTGGGGTCCAGAGCGGGGCTGATGAGCAAACCTGTATTGCGCAGGTGTCCATCAGCCACACCTCAAGCTGCAAATTGCCAAAGAATCACAAGTGGGAAACTCTCCCCATTGATCTGCCTTCTACGCTGTGTCCCCATCTTGACACCCCCCTCCCCAGCAAGGCAGGCCCATTGATCCCCGACGGAGAGATTTCCACACGGCTCCCACCAGTGATTGCAACAGCCATTGCTATCGACATAAAGACCTGCACGGCCCTGATTGGAATCTCACTCCCACCCCCAGAGGAGCCGTATCCACTTTCAATCATCCAAAAATCCATGATCACTCATCACCACCTACAAACTCCCAACTAATAAATCACTGGATGGTGTGTTTCAAACTTTTCAAGGAGCCTCTAAACACAGGACAGTGAAGAGAAGCAAGGTCGCCATCTCCTTTCATGGAATGCCTTGGCCTGGGAAATTCTTCTCTGTCATCCCCTGGAGTACTGCTGATTCTGTCCTGGGGCCTAGTTCCTGCAGCCAGGAGGCCTGTCACATCTACTTGATCTCTGGTGGTGATCTCTGGTGGTGACTGATCTCTGGTGGTGAGCTCTGGTGGTGACTGATCTCTGGTGGTGATCTCTGGTGATGATCTCTGGTGGTGACTGATCTCTGGTGGTGAGCTCTGGTGGTGATCTCTGGTGATGATCTCTGGTGGTGACTGATCTCTGGTGGTGAGCTCTGGTGGTGAGCTCTGGTGGTGAGCTCTGGTGGTGATCTCTGGTGGTGAGCTCTGGTGGTGATCTCTGGTGGTGAGCTCTGGTGGTGAGCTCTGGTGGTGACTGATCTCTGGTGGTGATCTCTGGTGATGATCTCTGGTGGTGACTGATCTCTGGTCGTGAGCTCTGGTGGTGATCTCTGGTGATGATCTCTGGTGGTGACTGATCTCTGGTGGTGAGCTCTGGTGGTGATCTCTGGTGGTGAGCTCTAGTGGTGATCTCTGGTGGTGAGCTCTGGTGGTGATCTCTGGTGGTGATTGATCTCTGGTGGTGATCTCTGATGGTGATTGATCTCTGGTGGTGATCTCTGGTGGTGAGCTCTGGTGGTAAGCTCTGGTAGTGAGCTCTGGTGGTGATCTCTGGTGGTGATCCCTGGTGGTGGAAGGTCGGGGACACGGAACTGTGGTGGTGGGTGTGGAACTAGACACTGTCATCACCCAGCCTTGTTAATAGCAAATAGGACTCATTAAAAATAAATAAAAAGAGTATGTTGAGTCAGTCTATGGTGCTCCTTTAAGCACTGAGAGAGAGAGAGAGAGACCTGCAGCCCTGCTGCACCACTCCTGAAGCTTCCCTCCTGCAGGTGGGGACTGGGGACTCAAACCCGGGTCCTTGCACACTGTAGCATGTCACTCAACCAGGTGCACCACCACCTGGCCCCTTCTTGGTGATTTAATTAATAATGGTTTACAAGCATATAAGAAAGATTGCAGGGGGATACCACACCACTGTGGACTAGCTATCTACAGTGTATGAGAGAGGGGGAGAGGGAGAGGGACCGGAGGAGAGAACACTGCTTATCACATGTGATTCCGGGCGGAGCTGGGCCTCACGTATGTCAACCACATGTGGAAGCTGATTCCCCCACAGCTGCCCCCTTCACATTTTATTAACACTGCTCTTACACTCCTTTTCATCTTAAATTTATTTCTCCTTCATCATTTCATATGAGTTGAGAGGGGGTTTCACAGGAGGGGAAGACAGTTGCCAGAGCCCCAGTCCAGCACATGCAGCACCAAGGATCCTGCCAGCAGCTTGCAAGTCCTGCACTCCTGCCTGCTGAGCTGTCTCGCCATCTGCTCCAACTCTCCAACTTCCTCTTTTCCAGGAGAACCAGACTCAGACTGGAATCCCCTATGGTAGCCCGCCCAGCTTTGGTGACCTGGGGACTCAGACAAGCAAAGCTCCAAAGATGACAGAAGCAGGGTTTGGTGTCTCTCACCCTAACCACTCCTCTCTCTCTCTCTCTCTCTCTCTCTCTCTCTCTCTCATGAAACTCCAAAGTGAAATAAGGCTGCAGAGACAGCAAATCCACAGAGCACAAGACATCCATGCTGAGATCCCAGGCTTCCCGGGCTCCATCGCCGGTACCACACAATTCTCAAGCAGCGGTGGCGCACCTGGTTAAGCGCCCACACTACGATGTGCAAGGACCCGGGTTCAAGCCCCTGGTCCCCAACTGCAGGGAGAAAGCTTCGGGAGTGGTGAAGCAAGGCTGCAGGTGTCTCTCTGTCTCTTTCGCTCTCTATCTCTCCCTCCCCTCTCAATTTCTCTCTGTCTCTCTCTATCCAATAATGAATTAATGAATTAAAAAATAAAACAAGATTTTTTTTAATAAACTTTGTAATTGGGGAATTAATAATTGACAGCTAACAGGAAATATCGTTGTTGGTACCTGTGTAAAATCTCTCAGTTTTCTGCAAAACACTCTCCCCCCAGCCCAGGTCCTCCTTCACCATCAGCACCAGGACCTGAACCCCCATCCCCACCCCCAGAGTCCCAGTCCAAGTTCTGCTGTGTGTCTCCTTTCTGTTCTTATTTCTCCACTTCTGTCCATGAGGGGGATCATCCCATCTTCCTCCTTCGCTTTCTCTCTGATCTCACTTCACAGGATTCCTTCCAGCTCCATCCAAGATGAGGTGAACAAAGTGGATTCACCATTTTTGTCCAATTTTCCTATGGCCCTGCCCTCTCTCCCTTAAGAAGGCAGGATAAATACTGAGAAGGCAGCATCGTGGTTCTGCAAAAGACTCTCATGCCTGGGGCTCCAATGTCCCAAGTTCAATCCCCAGTACCACCGTTAGCCAGAGCTGAGCAATATTCTCTTTCTCAAATAAGCAAAATATATATTTAATACGTAGTATAAAAACTGGGCAGGGGAGGTGACTCAGAATTCCCATACGTGTATGTGTCCCTGGACGTATTCCCTGGCAGAAAGAAAAAGAGAAAGAGAAAGAAGTGAGAGGGGGAGAGAAAAAGAAAGAAAAGTAGATGGAAGGGGAAAGAAGGAAAGGAGGAAGAGAAAGAGAAAGAGGAAAAAGAAGAGGCAGGAAGGCAGGAAGGGAGGGAGGAAGGAAGGAAAGAAAGGAGGGGGAAGAAAAGGAAAGAGAGGGAGTCGGGCGGGAGCGCAGTGGGTTAAGCGCACGTGGTGCAAAGCACAAAGACCGGTTGAAGGATCCTGGTTCGAGCCCCCGGCTCCCCACCTGCAGGGGGGTCGCGTCACAGGCGGTGAAGCAGGTCTGCAGGTGTCTGTCTTTCTCTCCCCCTCTCTGTCTTCCCCTCCTCTCTCCATTTCTCTCTGTCCTGTCCAACAACAATAACAATTATAACTACAACAATAAAACAACAAGGGCAGCAAAAGGGAATAAATCAATATTTTTTTGAATATTTTTAAAAAGAAAAGGAAAGAGAGACAGGAGATGGTGAGGGAGAAAGGAAGGAGGCACAGGGGCTGGGCTGCACAGGATGATATCTGAGCGCAGAGCCCTCTTCCTGTCCAGCCCACACACCCGCACCCAGTTTGAGTGCCTCAAGTGGCCTCTGATTCCCCTGGACAGCCGAGCTGGCGGCAACCTGCAAAGCGTCTCCCAGATCATCAGAAGCCAGGACATGGGGGCGATCGCCGTCTCCAGCGCTTGCAGGGGTCACTGGGAAGCGGGGGGTGGGGAGCAGAGCCTCCTTCTGGAACAGCTCAGATCACGGTTCGGGGGTGACGGGGCCCCTGTGTCCTGCCGTCCTTCTCAGCGTGTGTTTCCCTGATGCTCTCGCTGAGGGATAAGCATGTGGAGAACATGAACCACCGTGGCTTACAATCCTAACTGTGTGTGGAGAAGCCCCACTTTCTGAAATCAGAATGACACTGATAATTCAGTCTGTTTACTTTTTCCCTCCTAGGAGTTTACAGATGTGTTATTTGCCACTGCACACACGCTCTGAATTCTGATACAGCTGTCCTGCTCTCAGACCTTGCCGATTCTTCATGTCTCAGGATGCCTTATTCACCCAGGCGAGAGGCGGTTACACCTGCTCGCTCAACAATCTGATGATCAGTCATGACACTAAGCACCAGACTGGGGCAGGTGAAGGGGGACCCTGCTTAGGACACAGGGAGGGAAGTTTGGAGACCACAGATTAGTAGTGGGGCCTTCCGAACATCAAGGGGACACACACACACACACACACACACACACACACACACACACACGGCAGGCACAACGATTTAATTGGGTACATCTCAACGATTTTATGTTGAGATTGGTGGTATTTACTGAGTTTCCCATTACAAGGAAAACAGAGCTAAGAATTAAAAAAAAAAAAAAAAAAGACCTAGAGCCATGTCACACTTTGTTAAGCACACACATTACAGTGCACAAGGACCTGGGTTCAAGCCCTCGCTCCCTACCTTCAGGGGGAAAGCTTCACAGGTGGTGAAGCAGGGCTGCAGGTGCCTCTGTCTCTCTTTCTTTCTATCTATCTATCTATCTATCTCTTCTTTCTTTCTCAATTTCTCTCTGCCTCTATCCAGTAATGAGTAATAAAAAGTATTTTAAATAACAAAATAAAATAAGGCATGGAGAATTTTTTTTTTTTAAATTATCTGAAGGATATGAAATCAGATCTGTGAGACAGCCACAGCAGAAAAAGAGCAGAGATTGGAAAATGTTTGGTGCAACATGGAAATCCCACACACAGCTGGTAGGGAGATAAACTCTCAACTCCTTAGGCCTTCCTTTCAAAATAAACGCAGGTAGCATTGGCCTGTGATCACATAGTTCTGAGGACAGAACCACAAGAAGAAAATTTAAAGTAGACTTTGGAAGAGGTCCCCACACCACGTCTATAGTAGTGATGCCTGTTGATAGTCAAACCACATGTCTGCTGATGGATACACACTGAGGAATATTATGCAGCCTGGAGAAAGAAGGTCTGAGACATGAATGTTGGACAGTGAGGACAGTCTGATGAGCAAAAGAACCCAGAGACACACCAGCAATTATCCAACCACTCCTCTTCTGCAAGCTTCGTAAAAAGATCAACATCGGAGGCACCGATGTTTTCAGGGTGGTGTTAGGACTAGGGAGGGCATTGGGGAGTTCATGTTTAGTAGGCCTTCTGGCTGGGGAAGATGAACAAGGCTGAATGTGTCATTAGCCTAGGAGCCCACACTTAGAATCAGGAGATGCTGTGTGAGGCCAATGTAGGTCCCTGCAATAGAGACGGAACGGAGATCCCTGCCACCCTCTCTCAAGCACCAATGTGCCAGGAAGGGAAGAAGGGGAGAGTCCTAGAATGATCTCACTCCTGCCCATTTCCTAAAATGCAGGAGCCTCCCAGGAGCTGCTACAGTTGTGTAAACACAATTAAAAAAGCAAGCACAAAACACCATCAGCCAGGAGGTAAATGTTCCCGGGCTCTGAGACGGAGTGCCGTCATCCCATAAGCAGTAATGAGAGTCCCAGGGCTAAACCTCAGTGCATCCTATAGTTCGCAGATGGAAAGAGAGAGAGAAAGAAAAGATGATCTTATGCACAAAACTGAAGATGAAAAATAAAGGACGAAGTGACCTTGTGACTATGGAGATAGCAGAGATCAGTTAGCAGGAATTTGGGGAAGATCGTTCCCTCCCAAAGAGGGGAGCTGGCAGGGGGGTGGGGGTTGCCTGATCCTGGTCTCTGCGGTCATTGTGTGGAGAATTTGCTGAGCAATAGAGACCCACTGATGGTCCCAGGTCAGGAGTGTAAGTTGTGACTTCCTTTCTAGAAGACCTGCTGGGTTAAGATGGATGGATTCTTGACACGTGCATTTTCTAAGCTCCGGTGCTCTGAGCTTCTTGTTTTCAGTGAATTGCTAGTGAGGTCTTTAAGAGTCTGGGTGCATTCTCATAATTAAATACTTCAAGTTTTTAATTCCCTCTTCACTTGGAATCTCCCCTAGAGCTTTTGTCATGTTCTGTGCTGTTAGGAAGTATAATCAAATTAGCACAAGGAAAAAGGTCTTTACTAGAAGTCAATTTCTTTTTTTCTCTTTCTCAAATGTCTCTCTCTCTCTCTCTCGTCTTTTCTCTAGCTGTGTTCTTTCTCTTTTTGCTTTCTTTTTTTCTCTTTTATTCTGTTTTTTCACCCATCTCCCTATCTTTCTATCATCTATCAATATACATATATATCAGCTTTATCATTCATATATTTCTTAATATATCTATCAAAGTCTCTCCCAATGACTTTTCATGGGTGCTCACTTTTCTCTACACCACTTCATGCTCATTCACCTGCAAAGGACACATCAACTTCCCTTGTTTTCTTGTCAGCATTTAAATGGACAAAAATGGCTCATTCAATATACTCCCATCTCCAAAGATGAAAGTATGTTTGTTCCCATGAGTAATTAGAGAGATAGGTTAAAGAAAGAACCATCTTCGAAGTTTAGCTTCCAGAAATGGATCCAGTGGTTTGAGGTCTTTTGAGATAAGCTCTCACCTTTTCTGAAACTATTATGACCAGAGTTGGAGGAAGAAGAAAAAAAAAAATAGGCCACCTACTACCCACCCTTGGGAACTGAGAGTTACAGCAGTTCTCTGAGAAGGACACCTGAGCATGGTACAGGAGGCAGCCATTCAACCAAGATGCCAGGGCCCTCTGTGCTCAAGGCGCCTCCAAGGTCAAAACCATCCCCGTAACTAGATGACGATATTGTTTTTGTCTTTCTCTCTCTCTCTCTCTTTCTCTCTCTCTCCTTCATTGGGAAGAATGACCAGATGGGCTAAAATTAATGTTGCTTTAGCACTGATCAAGGCATTGGCAAGAAATTCTTAACAGCCATTGAATTATTCTTTCTGATACATTTGAAGTTTTAAAAAAAAAACATTGCCAATGCCAGTTGCATTTAAGAAGTGCCAAAATTATTAATGTTATTATATTTTGGCTTTTATGATGATCCTTTTATATTCTTTGTAAAAATAAATAAATAAAAGGGAACAAAACAGTTAGAACACTGCCATTGCATCCAATGTGGTGCTTATCTTGAGGAAAACACATAGGTAGTTACTTGAGTTGCCAGTTGAACTAACCACTTTATTCAGGCAACAGCATTTCCACTTAAGAGGACAACTGACAGAAAGATTATAGTTATTCAGACTTGAGTATTCAGGTGACATTTTTCTCAAAAATGAATAAAATGAGGTTGTCATTTCAAAGGAAAGAGCTGACAATATCAAGAATCACATTTAAATATTTGAATTCTCAAAAACTTCTATCTGCCACCATGAGTTTGACAGTTCCTTGATACATTTTCTAATGAGATCGCTGGTGATATTATTTATGTGATTTTTTTTAATGTTGTATAATTAAATGTACCAACATTTGGAAGATTTACATAACTCACTAAACCAATATTTTCCAAAAGACCCGTATACAACGTTACAAATTCACACATGGGTCTAACATCAATTTCACTCAAAAGTTCAAGACAGATAATGAATTTTAATATCTCCAAGTATGCAAAGCTCATCCACAGAGTTTCAAATCCCACATTATAGCTAACCTTTAAGAAACGATGTGTTGCCAAGTGTTGGTGTACTATCAAAGAAGAATCTCCAAATTGATCTGGGGGAAAAAAAAAAAACTATAAAACCATGTCTCCTTTTTCCAACTGGAAAAATATGCAAGAGGCCAGGTCTGTTTTTTTCATATTCTTCAAACAAATCAACACACTGCAGCAGACTGAGTGCAGAATGCATATATCCTACAGTGCAATTGTTGGACTCAATATTGACATTGAGATGTACTCACTGCAAATATTTATTCCAGTTTCTGCGTGTTCACTGTGCTATAATATTCCTTCATCTCAAACTCAACAATGTGCATCTTTCTCACCCTCAAAAGACTCAGTCTTGTTACTCCCTATTTTTTTTAACTCTAAGAAGCACTATTTCTGGGTACATTATTTTCATCTATCTCACTGGTAGTGTTTTTCCCCCTAGTAGTCAAGAGTCAGATCCCAAGAACAAGAGATGCTACACTTCCACTAATACTAGTAACAGCTAAGTAGTATCTAGCCTTTAGAATTTTCCAAGACTTTTTTGTAATAGTTTTACATATATTGTTTCAAGCAGATTTTGGAAAGATTATTACCAATAAAGTAGGTCAGACCAAGAAGAGAGCCCTTTCTGGGGTGCAGAATTGATGTCCCAAACCATGCTTTTTTTGCAGAGAAAAGGACAGAGCATTATCATGGCTGGCCTAAGTGGTCACCAATTTAGATTCCTGCCAGTCTGATGCAACATGTTCTCTTTTGGGATTTGATATCCTGAAACTCTTTCACTGTCCTGTATGGTTTGACGGATATAAAAAGCTGCCCTATTGTTGCATTAAATTACTTTATTTTAGTAGCCAGTGAACATCTTCCCAGAGTTCCTCTTCTCTGAATTGCCTTCGTATATAACATTGAGGGAGAAGGTACTATCCAGAAATAGGAGTGGTTGCAGGTGTGCCTTGGGTTTGAAAACCAAGAGTCTGAGAGAGCTCAGGCTTTTGCCTGGACTGCCATCACAGTGTAAGTCTCTCTCTGCTCACCCTCTTTGCAGACTAGCATGTGACAATGTAAGTATTTTTACACTTTTCCTTTCCTCTCTCTCTCTCTCTCCCTCTCATGCCCTAACATATATATGTTTTTAATAAAGGGTTTAATATACCTGGATATCATGTTTTCCCTTAAATTCTTTGCTGAGAAAAAAAATGCATGATGAGCTGGGGCCCTAGACAGGGAGTCCTGAGATTCCCAAGCAGACACAATGGGTCTAGACCTTGAATAAATCCCTCTCTCCATTGTTACCAGTCATTTCTATCAGGAACAACAAAATAGACCCTTTGTGGGCCCCCCATAGGACCTTGCCCTCAATCTGAATCAACAATGGTAGAAAATGTTCCATCCTCCGAAGGGAGGCTGGACAACATACTCTATGCTACACTTGAGGAAGATGGGTCCTGATACTGGGGCAGCTTGGAATGTTCCTGCTCATGACCACAGAATGTGAGCTCAGATCTACGGGGATGCAGAGGTCACACAGGCTCCTAAGCTGAATATGGGCCCCAGATGACATCAAATCGATGGGGTTTACAGTCAACAATATTTATACCCCTTTCCCATACTCTCTTCCCTGATCCAGCTTTCTGGTCCTTCTTCCAGCCATGACATCATCTCCCCAGACAATAACCAGGATCCACCTGCAAAAAAAAAAAAAAAAAAAAAACCTAGTATAGCCACAGGCCCTTTGGAATATAACTAAAATATTCCTACTAGCTAGCTACAAAATGGAGGACACCCCCTCCAACTCTTCATCTGCACTATTCCAGCCTTTAGGTCCATGATTGCTCAACAATTTGTTTGGCTTTGTATGTTAACTCTCTTGTCAACCACCAGGTTCCAGAAGCTAACAGGATGCCGACCAAAATTCCCTGGACAGACAGTCCCACCAATGTGTCCTGGAGCTCCACTTCCCCAGAGCCCTGCCCCACTAGGGAAAGAGAGAGACAGGCTGGGAGTATGGATCCACTTGTCAATGCCCATGTTCAGCGGGGAAGCAGTTAACAGAAGCCAGACCTTCCACCTTCTGCATCCCACAATGACCCTGGGTCCATGCTCCCAGAGGGATAAAGAATAGGAAAGCTATCAGGGGAGGGGATGGGATACAAAGTCCTAGTGGTGGGAATTGTGTGAAGTTGTACCCCTCTTATCCTATGGTTTAGTCAATGTTTCCTTTTCATAAATAAAAAAAAAAAAATTTTAATGCATGATGGACCTTCAGAATGGGGGACAGCATCTGTCCCCCTTTTCCCTCATAACAATTATGCCAACATTCCTTGCTTGTTCTTAGGAATGTGCATCCAAATTGTTAATGAATTCTTTGCCCCAAGCTTTTTCCAGTTGCATGTGTCTTCTTTGCACCTGTCATCTCTAGAAAGGGAAAAGATCTTCTTGCAGAGGAAATGGGCAAAGGAGTGGGACAGTTCTAGGTCGAGCTAAATTGTTCCCTTCATGTCAGCACAGGTAGAGTCATGAACTTCTTTCTCACCCCTACAGAAGGACAGAGGGTGAGCCCAACATGGAGGAGGAAGCCTACGCCCAAGGCAATTTGGAATCCTAGTCATAATGTATAAAATATTCAGGTGAACTCCTTCCAAAGCACCCTCATGACTCCCAACAGGTTCTTCTGATGAGGAAGGTAGTGTAATAAGAAGGAGGAGGAGGAAGAGGAGGAGGAAGAGAAGAAGAAGATGGAGAAGGGGGAGGAGGAGAAGGAGAAGAAGAAAATGGAGAAGGAGGAGGAAGAGAAGAAGAAGATGGAGAAGGGGGAGGAGGAGAAGGAGAAGAAGAAGATGGAGGAGGAGGAGGAGAAGGAGAAGGAGAAGAAGAAGAAGAAGGAGGAGGAGGAGGAGGAGGAGGAGGAGGAGGAGGAGGAGGAGGAGGAGGAGGAGGAGAAAAGACCCAGACGTGGCAAGAGACACATGGGTAGAGACAGCTATTAAGGCAAGAATGATTGATTTCTTAACATTCCAAGGTAGCACACTCGAGCTCCAGACACAGCCCCCTCTCAATGATGGCCTCCCTCATTTGCATAGGTAATTGACAGCTTGTTAACAGCTCATCAAGAACACTGAAAACCGTGTGACAACCATGAAGGAGTACCTAAATGGAGGCAGGATCTGTGAGTTGCAGGATATTGAGAACTCAGTCACATCTCAGATTGCAGGTCCGGAGACAAGCTGATTGGCTTCCATGGCAAGGAAACAGGAGGATGAACCAGCCTTTATCTCCCCCTTTCTGGAACTTGCTTCAAAGGTCCTGTGGTCCAGGTGGATAAACGAAGGCTGGAACCCTGATGATTCACTGGGCTCATCTCTCACGGACGCAATGATGTGATGATAACCACTTAATCAGAATGCTTCAAGGCAGGTTGCTCTGGGTTCTAAGAACACTGATTCGACAGTGTGTGCAATTTTAAAACTCTGTTCTTAAAATTCACCTTTTAGTCGTTTAGACTCTGCAATCTAATAGCCTGCAAGTGAGAAAAATGTGAACGGTAATTTGATTTTAGTCTATAAAAAAAAGAGAGAGAGAAATAGGTTTCCTGGTGCAACCCCCGTTACTATTGGTTAGTGTGGAGGCTGAAGGGTGCTTTAAGTACATTTGAATATAAATAGTGCAAATAATCGTTAAATCAGCAAATCTCTTCTGAGTATCAGGCCCTTGCAGGAAGCTTCTCTTGTGAGCTGGATCCCCTGAGTGGGAGAGGAAGCCATGCCGGTGTGAATGCAGGCAGAACTATGAGCCGGGCACCCTGAGTGGCCTAGAGTGACCTGGCTTTTTTCGGGCAAACAAGAGAAAGGATGGAGGAAGGGAGTCCAGAAAATGAGGCCTCATGCTCTCTGTCCTTGCGGTTCCGGATCCCCCACAGGGAGGGAGGCCATGGGGTCTGTTGGATTTTCTAGCCAAGATGGCTAAATCCACTGTGTGTTCAGCCCATCTGTTCCCCCCCCCCCCAGCCCCTTCCCACCCCAGCCCTGTGCCTCTGACTCAAGTGGACTTGGCTTCCTGTATGCAGGGACAGTTCGTCCCCATTCTATCAGATCCAGTCTAAAGGAATCCTGGGAAGAGCAGGTGAAGATTTAGGGAGATCCAAAGAGAGCCACCCACAGTCCGTCCTGGATTCAATGCTCAGCCTGAGACAGACTCAGTTTCCTCACCTGTGTGACAGGAGTGTTTCTGTCAAGCTAGAACTCTTGGTGGTGTGACTCTGTTGAGAGAAAGCCGGGACATATGGTAGACAAGCAGGGTAAGAGTCTCAGACTTCACAGGCAGAGCCGTTAGTCAGACTGAGTGTAAGTGTAAGCCGTGGGGGCTCCCCTAGAGAACCATCCCCAGCTCTCCTGGGCCCTGCATGGTACTTCATTGACCTGGAAGTCTCACTTCACACGCGCAGTGTGATCTCAGACCCTGCTCCTCGGAGTCAGACAGGTCTGCGACTTTGATGGCTCAGGGACAAATTGTTCCCCCGCTCAGACACCAAGTTAGAAGACATGGCCGGTCAGGGAGTTGGGCAGTAGCGCAGCAGGTTAAGTGCAGGTGGCGCAAAGCACAAGGACCAGTGAAGGATTCCGGTTCAAGCCCCCGGCTCCCCACCTGCAGGGGAGTCGCTTCACTGAAGCAGGTGAAGCAGGTCTGCAGGTGTCTTATCATTCTCTCCTCCTCTCTGTCTCCCCCTCCTCTCTCCATGTCTCTCTGTCCTATCCAAAAACAATAGTAACTACAACAACAATGAAAAACAAGGGTAACAAAAGTGAAAATAAATAAATATTAAAAATTTTTTTTAAAAGAAAGAAGAAAGCGTGGCCAGTCATCACTTCCTTTTTCGAATGTGCATGACTTTGTGTTTGGACAAAATCCTCTGTCCTTCCCCAACATGGGAAAAGAAGGATGGTGTAGTTTCATCAGAGTGAGCCCTCATTTCCAGCAGCTAGGCCTTCATTCCTAGATCGTTATCTTTGCACCAAGACTGTGTTCACTGGACAAGTGTCCCCTGTTGTTGAAGCCAGACTCTGGAAGTCACTCTTGTAACTGAAGAGCCAGAGGCGGTGTACTCTTCCCAGACCACTCAGGGACGATTGGCAGCAAAACAAAGGATGTGCATGGGCATCGAGGTTTAGATCAATGAAATATAAAGAGCTGTGGCCATGATCTTGCAGAGTCATTCAAAAGCAAATCAGACAAAGTAATGCATGGAAGAGGCAATTCCAACAAGGTCCTGGCATTATGTAATTATAATGTATTATTGATGATGCTTAATCAATATCAATGTCTGCATAGCAAACTATCCCAAAACTTGGTGGCTTAAAATACACCTCGTGGTTTTGTGGCCGGAAATTGGGATGGGGCTCAGTTGGGTGGTTCTTCTGTTCCACTGAGGCCAGAGATTGTCATCAAAAGTGCAGTAGTTCATTCGGAAAATTCAGGATGGCGTCAGCGACGTGGCTGCCCTATTTCCTGGCCTGAGTTGTTGAGCTATTGGCCAAAATGTGAGGCATTTTGATCACAATGGTCACAAAAACAAATAAGCATGCTTACATGAACGAGGTCTTTGAGATAGTGTTTGAAGAGAAGTTATGACACCAGGTTTAAAGCGCTGATTATCAATATTATTGTGTTCCTTTTATCAAAGTGGTTATAGGAAGCAAGTAAAATTCAGAGAGAAGCAGCCTGGTAGGAGCATACATATCAGACTGTGCTTGGAGAACCATTTTATGTCTGTATTGAGGTCCTTGTGACAAGAGACAGGGTTTCCTCAGTGCAAACATATTTAGCTCAGGTCCTCAATACTTCCCTCTTCACTTACGTCTCCAGAAGACTGCCTCCTTCCTGCGCCCTCTGTCTTGTCTGTGACCCTCGTGGCTTTTATTTTATGTTTTATTTTATGTTTAATGTCTATCTAACCAACTTTTATTCATTGGCTAGAGACAGAGAGAAATCAAGAGGGAAAGGAGAGTTAGAGAGGGAGAGAGAGAGAGAGAGAGAGACCCCTGTAGCCCTGCCTCACCACTTGCAAAGTTGTCTCTCTGCAGATGGGGACCAGGGGGGTTGAACCTGGGTCCTTGTGTATGGTAACAAGTGTGTTCAACCAGGTGTGCCATTATGTTATTTACTTGCTTGTAAGTCTGCCATTTTACCCAGTGACAAGCTGGGACTGTCATGATGATTCTAGAAGCTCCCCACCCACCTAGTAGTGGACAAATGAAGGGCTGATACAAAGAGGAGGGTCAGGTGGAGAGGAGGATGGTGCCAGCATTGCCAGGAATGGATACACAGTTACACCAGCCCAGGGCATCTTCCTTAAGTCTAAGGAAGGCTTTCCATTACTATCACCTGCAAACATTTCAATTTGATTCTGTGTTACTGTGTCCCCTTCTTCTTTCATGAGAATGGAATCTAACAAAGTGCATTGGGCTTATGAAGTTAGAAAGAGTTTAGATGGACTTTAACTTCTCCTTCTTCTAGCGTTGGCCCTTCTTCCGTAGCCAGTCAACAGCGTCAGGTGGAGCCTGATGTCAAGTTTCGAGACCTCCTTTGAATCTGGAGAGGTGGCGGTCGTTGACTATGTGGGTCATAGTCTGTCTGGAGCCGCAGGGGCAGTTCGGGTCGTCTCTGGCTCCCCAGCGATGGGACATAGCGGCGCACCGGCCATGGCCTGTTCCATAGCGATGGAGGAGGGCCCAGTCATAACGTGCCAGGTCAAAGCCGGGTTGACGCCTGCAGGGGTCTGTGATGAGGTTTTAACTAATGCACCAGCTGGACCTCACACACTTGGCCCACAGAGGCAGGAGAAAGAGACCAGGCTTTCTTTCCCAGACACTGGCCCTACCTCACCCTCACCCCAGAGTCTGTTCCGAGTGTCCCAGGACCAGGTCCAGGTGAGAAGCGGAAGGCAACGTCTCCCAAAGGCAGAAAGGCCTCGCAAGAGTCAGGGCCAGGAAGCCGTGGCTGAGAAGGAAGAGGA